>NW_027533280.1:1139325-1154514 GCF_008692635.1 Crocuta crocuta | reverse complement strand
CCACACCCAGGTCCGTCTTTGCATGTTCCTCTGCTCAGAGCTGAAATGCACGTCCTTCAAGGCTCTGCTCGGGAGGTCTGTGTGCTCTTTCTTCCAGCACGGGTTCTGGGTCTGTCCTTCAGGATGCTGCTTGTTCTCTTTCAGACTCAGAGGCCAAAACTCTCTATCCTCAGTTTCCAGCCACCCGGCAAGGGGGAGACCCCCACTTGTTCTGTGGTCATCTTGGCAGGTGCAGTGCGGTGGGCTGCCTCCCAGACCCTTTGCCCCCGCCCTGCGATCTCTTCGAGCTTCAGTCATGGTCTGAAACGAGCTCTCAGCAGAGCCTGACTTTGCCAGCCTCCAGGTGCCTAGTAGGACATGCATACATACGTCTCTCTCTCTCTCTCTCTCTCTCTCTCTACCGGGCTGATTCGTCACAGAGAAAACGTGTGCTGGGAGAATCCAAATCAAAAGCATCTTTACAGTTTTCCTGAATCACACCCTGAAAGTGTTTCCAGTGCCCAGGGCCGGGCTCATTTCAGAGAGTGTGTGGCACGCCAGATGTTCCTGGCATTACTCTCCTCGACAGAGCGTGATCATCTGGAACGGGTCCCAAACGCCGTTATCCGGAGTGTTCCGAGGACCACATACATCATAACGGCAGTCTGTTTAAAAACACAGCACTATTGGGCACTGCCCCGGACCTAGTGAATTACAGGCTCTGGAAGTTGAGTGTAGACATTTGTAACTGGCAGCGGGTGATTCGTATGTACTTGAAAGTTCAAAAACCTCTGAGCCACAGGTCCCAATGCCTGTCTTCCCTCCCCTGCCCCTGGCAGCCTTTTCCTTCTCTTAATTTCCTGTTTGCCCAAGCCTGAAGGAGATGAGGGAGAAGGTCCTGGGCGAGGGTGCTTTCAGGCAGAGGGGCAGCAAGACCAAGGTCGGAAGGCACATGTTGTTCTAGGAACCAGAAGGAAGCAAGGTTCCCACCAATACAGAATGTTAGTATATTTTTTCACACTCAAAATATGCAGTTTTTTTAGAGCATTGCTATTCAAAGCTACAAGAGTGTTAGGCATTCTTCTTTAATCTGAGAATATTTGGCCGGCTGAAACGAATCTGCTGATGGGAACATAAAGTCTCATAGACGATGGCAAGCGACAGGAAACTTGGGGGGGATTTATTTTTCCTCCTTGAGAAATGAAGATGACGACGTGCTTATCGTATCTTAAACAAAATTTGGGTTCAGCAGTTCCCACTCTGTGCCACCCAGAGCAAAGCACGCATTGCTTGCTGTCGATTTGTCACTTTCCCTCAGTTTTATACGACGGGGCAATGCCTCATTTTTCGTGTCACACTAGACGTGGTCAGTAGGTCCCCACAAGGATCGAGTTAGCAGAGATATTTGAGGGCTTCCCCAGTTTCCTCAAGAGCTGCCCTATGCTTTGCTATTCAACCTGCTGTCTTTGGGAGAAACTGTCATTCTTGCTGGGCTTCTCCGGCTCACGTGTTAACTGTCCACACGGATCTCGCGAGCGCCCGTTGGTGGACTCTCTCAGACCCCGTCTTCGTAGCTTTGCTGGCATTTGCCAGTCCTCCAGTATCACAGGACTTACAACTTCACTCTGCATTAGATTTGCATTATACTTATGGCTGACAGCTAGCAGGACAGGACCAAACCCACATGGCAGGGATGAGAGAGCGGTGGGTGGAGACGGGTGCGCTGTCATCCAGAGGCCACGCGTGAGTGGGACTCATTACCTGAAGAGTCGGTTCATCAACACACAAGAATATGACAATGCATTCTTCTCAGTGTAATCCCGTAACTCAAGAATTCAGGTAAATATTTCTGTAATGAAGACCCCATGGAAATAGAAATGTAAGTTGCTTGTGAATATCAGAGAGCGGTTGTTATACGAAGGAGCCAGAGACGGTCCCTGTGTATTGGCCCTTCTATTGTTTATTTCTTCACAACAGACTGGGACTCGTTAGCTCAAAATCCTGCCAGCGCCAAACTCCAAATTTTTGCACATCTGATTGTTACAGAGATACCCCAAATAAGCATATTTTTAGCCATTTGGAGCCTGCCTGCTTTCCATACCCTGCAAAACTGTGCCCAGCGTCTGTGAGCCATAAATTCTGGCTATAAGACCCCCAGCCTCCGCTGCCCTTTGGGGCTCTGTGATCTGCAGACTTGACACTGTGTTGCTCGGTGACGTCATGTAGACATAGAAGCCCCCTCTCTGACCCTCCTGTTCCCCGCTCCTCTCTTGCCCCCCTCCCCTTTGGGGCCGTGCCCTATCCTTTGGAAAAGCTTAGCTCACTAGGGACTCCCACAGCTCGCAAACCTGTCCAAGGGACGCCCAGATCGCGCTTGTTGCGCGCTCCTGCCACCTAGTGGTCACACCTTTTACTTGCTCAGCCCCCAGATCCCCACAGCTCATCTAAGTGCATTAATAGTTTGCACATAGTTTTAGATATTGTTGTTTTTATCCATAACAAGTGTTAAGAATATCACCAAGCTAAAAATATTTCTCTAAAACACATGTAATGAATATTCAAGACTTGGATTTTTCTGGGCTCAAATTGTTCTAACAAATAGAATCTAAAATCGGGAAGGATTTGGACGACGAACCAGAATTTAGAACAGTTTTATAACTTGTATTTGGGAGGGGAGCAGGACCTCGGTAATCGGCCTTTAGGCTCGTATTTTCATTTCTTCTGTTGTGACTTGAATGTCTTTTTAGGAGCCACTTATGGTTACTGCCCTGTGATTCAGATGGGCTTAACTTCACTCTTTTTTTTTTTTTTAATATTTATTTATTTTGGGGAGAGCACAAGTGGTAGAAGGGCACAGACTGGGGGACAGAGGATCCGAAACGGGCTCTGCACTGACAGCCCGACAGCAGAGAGCCCGACGTGGGGCTTGAACTCACAAACCACGAGATCATGACCTGAGCCAAAGTCGGATGCTCATCTGACTGAGCCCCCTGAGCGCCCTGGGCTTAACTATATTCTTAGTGCAGGGATGGTTGTTATCTGGCTAAACTGGTGCATTCTGTTCTTCCACCCCCTAGGCCACAGTTTAGTGGTCCAAGGTGGGCTCCTCAATCTCATTCACCCTATGAAAACCTAGCTCCAGGATTTTGTTCTGAGGGAGAGAATCTTGCTTTTCCTTTGGTGGATGAGGATGTGAGATCCGGAGCCGCTGCAGCTGTGTTGTGATCACAAAAGGGAGAGTCTATCAGTGCAGAGGATTGATCTTTTACCGCACCTCCACCGTGTAAACAATCAAATGATCAAAAATTCTGCTGAGGTTTGAGTTATTCTAAAGTGGATGGCCTAAGTATCAGAAACAAAGTCTCGGATGGACTCACCAAGCAGGTTCTCTTGGGTCCTGCCAGATGGGAGATGCTGTGGGCTGGAAAGCCACAGGGGAATGAGGTGCAGAAGCTGTGGGTCTCTTTCCTGTCTCTAGTCCCTGCTGGGCGGACCCCGGTCTGGAGTCCAGATGTCTTTCTCACTGCTTATTTCCAGCAGCTGGAATGTCACCTGGTCCTGGTCCAACCAAAAGGGATGTTCCTTGGGGTTCTAAGACTCTTCCCCATCATAGACAAGGTCAAAATTTCAGATTACTCTGTGCCGCTCAGAACAAGCGTGGGGCCCCGGGCACCTCAGGGGGTGCTGGAAGTTGGGGGAAGGCGCCCCTGTGTGTGTCCAGGGTGGGGACGATCTAACTCATCCTGAGGCCTCCCGCTGAGCTGCACCAGTGGTGAAGTCACACCTCCCTGGCTGCAACGTGGCATCCCTGTTTGACACAGGAGGTCTACTTGCTTTGTTTGAACTTTATACCGGACCAGAGCGTATGCACAAGGAAGTACACGTAAGTGAGCCCAGCCCGACAAACTCTCAAAACCCACCATGCCGTCACATCCAGAAGCCCCCCTTGAGACCCCGTCCAGTCACTTCCCTGAAGAGTAACCACGATGCCGACTTTAACCTCATGGACCCGTTTGCCTGTTTCAGACTGTCTGCAAATGGGATTGTGCAGTTTTGGGCATCTGGCTTCTTTCACCCGACATTGTCTTTGGGGGTTCGTCATGTTGTTTGGCGTGATGGGGGCCCGCTCATCCTTGTTTTTGCTGTACCGTATTTCATATGCTTTATCTATTCTGTTGCTAGTGAGAATGTAGGCTGTTTCCATTTGGAGCTTATAGGGCGGTGCTGCCATGAATTTCCTGCTGCTCTTTCGGGGAACATGAGCCTGCCTTTCTCTTGGGCACATACACACCAGTCATGGACATACCTGGCTGTAGGATCACAGAAATCCAGGTTAGTGGACATTGCCAGAGAAATGGAACCAAATGGACTCAATCCAGCCGGGCGGATCGGTACCGGCTACGCCAGGTCCATGTCAACACTTGCTATTTTCTCTTTTTGTTGTAGCCATTCCGATGGGCAAGTGTCTGTTTTCTGCCAGAGTGGATGGTTGCTGGTGGTGGTGATAGCGATAATGCATAATAGTCACTGAAACGAAAAGCTGAGAAAAAAGCCCCAGGGAGGCAGCGTGGCTTTCAGCCCTGCTGGGGACAGTTCGTTCACTGGTGACTGTGATGCTCACTCACAGTGCTCACCCTGCTGTGATTGCCGTCGTTAGCGGGTATAAAAGCCGGCGTGTCTTTATCGAAGTTGTGGAAGGTACTTTGGCAGCTTGAAAGTCCATTTCTGGGGGAGGGGTGGGCCCTAGAAAGCCCGGCAGGGACTTCCTCTGTGGCCAGAAATTAACCACACTGAAGTTTCTGGATGCCCGCGTGTTCCAGATTGCTGATACAGCAGGGTGACCCTCTCAGGTCTGACCTTGCTGCAGCCCCAGGGAAGCTTCCAGAGCCACAGGAGACCGGGGCTGGGCAGCAGGGCAGAACGTTCGTGGTGTGCTCTGGGTCAAGCAGGGGCCACAGGACGCCCGGTGGCTCGGGAGGCGGGTGAGGAGTGAGGAAAACGGTAACAGTGTCTGCAGCCCTAATGCCAGGCCCGGCGAAGGGCGTGGACGGGGAGGGAGACTCAGAGCCTGTGGTCCTGCGCAGGAGGGAACGGACATGCCCCGTTCATTGGCCAAACCCGGGGGGTGACTGGCTGCCCCCTGGGGAGGGAGGCAACTGGGTGACCAGTATCCCGGGCTGTCATCTGGGCTCCAGCGAGCCAGGAAAAGGTGAGGTCAGGCGCCCCCTCGAGAGGGTAGCGGCATAAAGAAAAGCACCTGTGGTGTCCTGGGGCCAAGAACCCGTCTGAGGGAGACCTCGGGAGGCCGCCCTGGTCTGCCCTTTGCCTCGGTTCACGTGCACTCCTCTGCTCAGATGAACGCAGCCTCGTGCGTGGCTCTGGGCACTGGGGTGGCCCTGCCGGTTGGCAAAATATTGAAAAATGCGGACATCTGCTGGTTAAGGACCATTGTCACAAGCCTGTCTCCCGCCGCCCCCTGGGGCCCCTGCGACCTCTCGGGGACCGGCAGGGACAGTGACAACGGTGAGCACGGGGGCCGGCCCCCAGCCCTGCGTGGCTCTGTCCTGCTGTGAAATACTAGTGTCGGATGCCTGCTTCTCAAACTCCCAGAGAGAGAGTTCACCCGCTGCAATGGCTTCTGTCTCGGAAAACAAGAGAGACGACAGAGAAGCACAGTGAGGAGGCGTGAACCCGGTCAGAGACGCTGCGTCCCCGAACACAAGGTGCCCGTGGAGTCCCGGGTGAGAGGAAGCAAGAAACCCGAAGGAGAAACTTCACTGGACGTGGGGCCCCTCCGGGACTCAAAGGGGGAGGGGCAGTCAGGCTCAGGTCTGAGCTCGAGTGCCGGCCGTCTGCCGCCGCACGGGGCTGCTGGGCATTTGTCCCCAGCGCCTGGTGCCCGCGTGGCTCCAGAAGCACACCAAGCACGCACAGGCAGGCTTTGGAGAGAGGGCATCTGCCCGTCACTCAGTCTGGGGTGGGAGAGCGGGGTTGTGATTCTTGCATCTGCATGATTCTTTTGTTTTTAAATTTTTTAAAATGTTTTATTTATTTATGAGAGAGAGAGAGAGAGAGAGAGAGAGAGAGAGAGAGGCAGCGTGAGCAGGGGAGGGTCAGAGAGAGAGAGGGGGACACGAATCTGAAACAGGCTCCAGGCTCTGAGCTGTCAGCACAGAGCCCGACGCGGGGCTGGAACCTATGAACCGTGAGATCACGACCTGAGCCGAAGTCGGACACTTAACTGACTGAGCCCCCCAAGCTCCCCGCTTCATTCCTTTTTAGGACTGAATCAAGTTCCTTTGGATGTATCTGTGGCAAAGGGTGCCCAGGGCCTCAGTGGGCATTGATAGTTGGCCCACGGGCTTCCATCTAGGAAGTGGAGACACTTCAGCTCCCTCACAACCCAGTGCAGCGTTCATCCTGGACTCAGAAGTCCCCCCTGGGCTTCTCCAGCACCCCCAGCCTTTTGTGCTTCCTCCACCTCGTGGGGACGCCTCCCCATGTCCAGGTCCCCTCCACACCTCCCTGGACACATCTGCCCCTTTTCCATCACTTGTGAGCCCGCAGCAGACAGAGATCTGGTTCCTAGCATGTTCATGGAACAGTAAAGTAACACACGCTTGGGAGAGTCCTGGGCTTCTACTCTGGGCACTTGCAAAAATAACAGGACACAGGGGCGCCTGGGGGGCTCCGTCAGTTAAGCGTCCGACTTCGGCTCAGGTCATGATCTCACGGTTTGTGGGTTCCAGCCCCACATCATGCTCTGTGCTGACAGCTCAGAGCCTGGAGCCTGTTTCAGATTCTGTGTCTCCCTCTCTCTCTGACCCTCCCCTGCTCACGCTCTGTTTCTCTCTGTCTCTCAAAAATAAATAAACATTAAAAATAATAACAAGACACTTAGTTTTCAAAGGAAAACCATTTACTACCTCTCTTCCCTCGTCTCCCAGAGGAAAGGGGAGATCTGCTCTGATTACGTATTTTTACCACCTACCTTGACCTCAAGTGGTTTTATACATGTGTACCTCTTTTTCCCACCCCACAGAATTAAGGCAGCAGCAGGGGTGAAGATAACGGCCGTGCGAGTCACCAGCGAGCAGCAGTGGGCAGTCCAGGAGGAAATAGACAGCAGTGGCGTTCAGACGACGGCCACGCTCACCTGCGTGGGCCACCAGCCGGACCCACAGAGCAGGTAAGCGCGTAGTCCCCCACCAGCCCGGGGCTGCAGGTGGCTGCAAAGCTGATCGCAGAATAATGTGCATATCAATGAGCTGATGCCTCTGCCTTTATGGGCAATGTGTTCTTATAGCTCCTGGGCACTGCTCAGTCACTCGGCTTGCAGAAGGCTCCATTACAGGGCTGTGCTGCTACAGAAGGCTTTTATTCTTTACTCTCTTTATACACCAATGGCCCAATTAGGTGAGCCGTCTCGAACATTACCCAGACTCACATATGTGCAGGGTTTGAGAACCGTATTTTGAGAATCTAATATTATTACTGTTATTGTTCGCAGTAAAGATTGAAGGATGAAATGGGACAATAGAAATGATCTAAGAGGCAAGGGGGAAATGTACTTGCTAATGGGCAAACAGAGAGTGTCTCTAGCGACCAAGGAATCGTCTCTCGGTGCTTAGATGCAGGCGTTTTGCAGAAATCGCACCTGGGTGTTGGCATATGGATTCAGATCGTTAAGTCAGGTGAACTTGGCATTGCCAGGCTCAGACGCCGGCTTGGGGTTTCCCGAGGCTGCGCTCACCTGGGGGCGGAGGGAGATCATCGCTAGTCATTGTGCATCGGGACCCACAGAGGCAGGGGCGTCCTCCCCACTGTTGTAACAACCTTCTCTCTCAAGGGGTGGTGGGTGAACGAGCCCCTCGATGTGCGCCCCTCACCCCAGCCTTACATCCTCAGCCTGGAAGGTGAGCCTCTTTCCGATCTGTTATGCGTCACCTTCCGTTGTCACACCCTGCTGTCTCTCCTTTCTCTCCTACTGTTTAAACTCACGGAGACCCACCGTGTTAGGGTGGGCACTCTGTGAATGGGTGAGGGCGTGGGGGGGGGGGCTCCTGACCCTGGAGAGACTGGGCGGGGCTTGCCTCTCCCAAGGCACTAGGACCCTGTCCCTTTGAGAAGCCCTCCTTCAAAGGGAAAGAAGTGAGTCCAGGCGAGTGGCCCCGAGCCTTCTGTTAGGAATGTGATCCCTCCAGACTGACCATTCTCGTTAGCCTCCTTTCCACCCATCCCTGGCCGGCCGTTTAGTCAGCAACCTCCCGTGGTCCACGGTCTCCCAGGGAATCTGTCTGTCTATCCGGAGTTGTCAGTATATGGGGAGAGGCCGGGATCCTATGTTGGCTCAGGTGTTTTCCCGTGCAGGCAGTGGGGTGCCCACCTAAACGTGGCCGCAGCAACATGGTTTTATCATCTCACCTGGCAGGAAACTCAGGGGCAGGTGCTTCGCGGCTGGTTAATCTGGCACCATGGCCGTGTCGCCAGGTCTCCCGTGCCTGGGGCTCCCCGGCCGCCATCCCGCTTCCGGTTCCCACGTGGTTACAAAGTGGCTGCAGCAGGTGCAGGGGTCATTGACTCCTGGTCATTGGCAGTTGTCCGCCAACCCGGCGGGGGGTGGGGGAGGGGCACAGCCACTTCTCCCGTTAGTGCTTTTCCATCAGGGAACAGGGCCCGGAGGTCATCCCTTCAGATCGCGTGGGTAAGTGGTGGGTTCCCTGCCTTTGCCCACGAGGCCGGTCGGTCTGGGGAAGGGAACGCCTGGTACTGTTTTCGGGAGCCACAGTGGGAGGCGGCGGAAGAGCGGCGGTCGGCCTGCAGCGTTTGGCTCTGTCCTCAGTGTGGTGCCTGCCGAGGGCTGTGGCTTCGCTGTGGCCCGGGCTCCCTGTGGGTTGCTGGCCAGGTGGGCTCTGACCAGTGGCTGCTGCTCGGGCTGCGCTATGGAGCTCAAGCAAAGGAGGGACTTGGGCTCTTGTGCAGATGGAGACGTGCCGGGGGCTGGTATGAGGGACGTCGGGATGCAGGTGCCTGAGCAGCGTCCTTGGCAACCTGTCCCCCGTCTTCCCTCTGGGTTGACATCACCTCCAGCAGGATCTTCCCTGTGGGTGGCAAGTTGGCCACGACCAGCCCCCCACGTCCATGCCATTGCGGTCACTTTGTGGAGGACGCGGCTCTTCCCCGTCAGGGCCACTGGCTCTGTTTGGCCTGCCCGGCATCACGGACCCACCAGAACCCATCGCTGGCCAGCCCACCCCAACGACACAGGCGTAGAGGTGGGAGGGGTTCTGGGGGATGGATGCTGGGGGGAGGGGAGAAACGGGAGGGGACCTTGCGGTTCCCACAGTCCTGTGCTGGAGGGGCCCGGATAGGACGCTTAGACTTAGACCCTCTGAAATCATCACGTGGGTGGTAAACATCTTCGGTGTAGATCTTCCTTGACTCACGATGAGGTAACCTCCCTATAAACCCCATCGTAAGTTGAAAATATCCTAAGTCAAAAATGCATTTAGCCACCTACCCCAGTGAGCACCACTCCCCAGCCCGGCCCGCCTTAGACGCACTCAGAACACAGACCGAGCCTCCGGGTGGGCACGGCCATCGGCACAAAGCCTGTTTTATAACCAGGTGCTGACTATCGCGTGTAACTGATAGTGACAGACGGGACGCCGTGTGGGCGCAGGCAGCCGTCCGCCCACCGCCTGCTGACCCTCCTGACCGCGTGGCTGACTGAGAGCTGTGGCCGCTGCCCAGCATCGCAGGAGGGGATGGGGCTGCAGATCACTAGCCCGGAACAGGATCCGGATCCAATATGAGTCCTGCTGAAGGCGTATTGCTTTTGCACCATCATAAAGTTGCACAGTCGTACGTCAAGCCGTCCTAAGTCAGAATAAGGGCGGGATCCATGGTCCATGTGTAGGAAATTGACTTTGTGAAACATTTGGCTGATCAAGTGGTGACGTTTTGAACGGAAGAAAACGCATAGGCTGTGGTTATCACTTTTGGCTTCGTGAGAATCAATTTCGCATTCTCTCTGGAGATTAAAAAAAAAAAAAGCTCCAGGAGAGGAAGTCGTTAGCTGAGCAGAGTTTACGTGATTATGAGGCGCTCTCCCCATTCCGGTGTCTGCCTTCTCCTTCACCCCAGTGCATGGCCTCCCCCCGGGCTGTGAGAAGGGCAGGGATTAATGCTATGCCGTGACAATTTATACTTACCGAATATCCCTCCGAAATTCATTCCATGATCTAAATAAATAATTGCTTCTCTTTGTACTTTGCTGTTGAATCGTGATGTCAAATGAGGTGTGAAATACAAGCTCACGGACCGTGTTTGCCGGCTCACAAAGTGAATATATGAATATATCCCTAACAAAACATCCGTCAGAAAGCTGTAATCTCCGAATTGTGACTACCTTGGGTGGAATAGAGTTTTTAATAGAATATAATGTACAAACTGCCTGAAATTCTGCGATAAGAATTAAAAATGTGTTGTATGGGTAGACGCGATGTGCTTGGTTAGAAAGGCTGGTAAAGGTCTTAATTTAAAATATTTTAATGAATGCTCATTGTGAGGAAATGTGAGTAATAAAGATGAAAACCACAAGATAAAGAGTAGTGTGACCAAAGTAGGAGAGAAGAGATTAGAAAAATAAGCAAATTCAAAAGCGTTCAGAACAGATAACACGGAACCAAAGGGAAGGGAAGGTAGGTGGCAGACGGTTTGGATGGAAATCGTGTGCAGACAGAGGACTTGAGACAAGCCTGCTCCTTAAACGCTTCCTGTGGTTGTTGGGACCCAAACCTCAGAGGAAGTAAGCTGCAACTTTTTTCTGCGGTCAGAGCTCAGTCCCACCTAAAAATGGGGGGACAGCTGGGTGGTACGTGAGGGGAAGAGGGGGGTGTGCCTCCCCATGGGATAGGAAAGCAGAAGCCAAAATAGATTTCTTAAAGACAGAGACACATCCCCACATTCTGGAAGAGCCAGCTCAAGGTGAAATCAAAGTCAGCGTCAGGCGGTTACCATGGAGCGCTCCCCTGCTTGAAAACCTGGACTCAGTCTTCCTGGAGTTTTGCTTTGCCTGCTCCCATCCAAACAGTATTATAACCGGCTGGGCAGACCAAGAGGTCGCCCTTCTGAATAACTTGACGAACTCTTTGCTTTTTCTGAAAAAGGTTTTTTTTAAGTTTATTTATTTTGAGAGAGAGAGAGAGAGAGAAGAGAGCACAAGCAGGGGAGGGGCAGAGAGAGGGAGAGAGAGGATACCAAGCAGGCTGTTCATTGATGGCGCAGAGCCCGATGTGGGGCTAGAACTCAGAAACTGCACGATTACGACCTGAGCCGAAACTAAGAGTCGGATGATAAACCGACTGGGGCGCCCAGGTGCCTCCCTTTTTCTGAAATCGAACTGTTAAACATTAAGCAACACACGATGGATGTTGATGTGAGAAAGTCACCATGTCCAGTGTCATTTCATGGATTCAGGAAACATGAACCAGTATAAATCATTCATTGCACTTCAGGATTCTTACTTATTGTTTGTAGAAGAAGGACAAAGACAGTTCAAAGGTGGTAGCCGCTGCCTCTCTTTCTAAGGAGGAGTGGTTTTCCCTCTGTGACTCAGTTTTATATTGATTTTTTTCCTTCTTTTTTTCTTTAAAGTTTATTTATTCTGAGAGAAAGAGAGAGTAAGAGAGAGGGCATGAACTGGGGAGGGGCAGAGAGGTAGAGAGAGGATCCCAATCTGCGCTGACAGTGCAGAGCCTGACGTGGGGCTCGATCCCACGAACCATGACATCATGATCTAAGCTGAAACCAAGAGTCGGACGCTTAATGCCTGAACCCCCCAGGCGCCCCTGGTATCTTTCCTGCTGCGGAAGCTTTCACGACAGGCAAAAGAACACACAGAACGTCCTGGTGTGTCTGTGAGGACAATTTTGGGACATTCTGTTGTCCGTGGCTTGTCCGTTTTAAACATCTTTTGAAAAACCCTCCAATACCGTTATTGGTGCCAGATGCCGTTGTGAGTCTTTTAGGAAAGTGTGTTTTCAAAGTCGGCAGTTTTAGAGCCTGGGGAGGCAGATAACTTCTTACTGCTGCTTAACGGATGTGTAAGCTGATGAGCTTCAGTGACTTCCCAAGCTCTCCGAGCCCCTGGGCAGCCGAAGCAGCTCGTCCTTAGAGCCCACGCTCTGGCCCGTGCCTCCGGCCGTGCCTGCCTGCGTGTTCCTCCTCCTCCCTCATTCGCCGTTCTTGCCCAAATGGGCTGAAAACCCGGTGAGGCACGCCCGTGCGCATGGCCCCGCAGGCCTCCAGGCAGGCCGAGTGGTTCGGATCACAGCCCCTCAAAAGACGTGCCCACGTCCTCATTCCCAGAACATGTCAACGCGACCTTATTTGCGAAACAAGGTCTTTGTAGAGAAGGGTATTGAAGTGAAGACTCTTGAGATGAAGAGAATCTTGGGTTGTCGGGGTGGGTTGGGGTGGGGTGGTGGCGGCTCTCAATCCAATGACTGGTGTCCTAACAAGACAGTCACAGAGGAGGTGGCCATGGAGATGGAGGCAGAAAGTGGAGGAAAGTGGCCAAGGAAGCCAATGAGCCACCAGGAGCCGGAAAAGGCAATGAATGGATTTTCCCCTAGGGCCGTAGGCGGGAGTGCGACCCTGCTGATAGCTTGAGTTTGGAGCTCCGGCTTCCAGAACTTCCACAGAAGCCTGTTTCCATAGGCTATTCAGTTCATGGTCATTTGTTAGAGCAGCTGTTAGAAACTAATATAGGGGCTTAATGACTGCTTGCTGAATGGATAAATCAAGGCTTCTCAATCCTGGACACGTATCAGAATAGCCCGGGGGTCTTTAACAAGTGCCCATTCCTTAGACCTTACAACTCAGTGGGTCACAGGCATTGATATCGTACAGAAAACTCTCCAGGTGATCTTACTGTGAAACTAGGGTTGTGAATTAGTGGGATGCAGGAATGAATGAAACGGTAATGAATTCAAACACCGTACGAAGATAAAGGTATTGTATTTTTAACAATTTTAGGATTTGAAAATAATGGATTTAGAAATACACAGTTCTTCGATTTAAAGTAAAATTTGTCATTGGACCCCTGGAGATCTCTCAGTCCCAGCTGCCACGAGAGTTCAAAACCAGGATTTAAGGCATAGAAATACATCAGTCCCTGGGTCTGTCTGTCTTTGAGGCTCCGCAACAGCAACGGGGTTTGCCTCTGGGAAATGAAGGGCTCCTCCCCACCCCCCAAAAAAGAATCAGGCCAGTTGAAAGCAAAGAAAAAGAGACATATTTTAAAAACACACAACCTCTTTTTCTAGTCAGTGTGAAACTCTTTTGTGAAGTTATGCTGCCGGCCAGGGTCAGCGTAGGTATAATAGAAGTCTTCTTATTTCAAAAGTAATAGACGTTCAATGCAGGAAATGTAGAAGGTACAACAGAATAAGATGTAGAAGATAAAAGTCATTCCTGAACCCACGTGTGATTCAAAGGTAACCATTGTTAGTATTTTGAGGAGTATATACATACGAATGTGTTCACATACACGTTGATGTGCACAAATAGGTTTTGGTTTTTGGTTGTTTTTTTTTTTTTTGCCAATACTAGAAGCTGTTTAGCTTTGAAAGCTGTTTTCTGTAACAGTGTAGAATAAATATGTGGCAATATCTTTTCAGGTTGTTAAATATTTGAAACAATAATTATTAACCACTTTATTTTTATGTAAAAGTTTTTTTAATGTTTTCTTTATTTCTGAGAGAGAGAGAAACAGTGTGAGCAGGGAAGGGTCAGAGAGAGAAGGAGACACAGAATCTGAAGCAGCTCCAGGCTCTGAGCTGTCAGCACAGAGTCCGACGTGGGTCTTGAACCCACAAACCGTGTGATCATGACCTGAGCTGAAGTCGGACACTTAACTGACTGAGCCACCCAGGCACCCCTATCAACCACTTTAAAAAGTAATGAAAGGGGTGGACTCTTTCTCCCAAAATACAAATAGGCACACATAAACAATTTTTTCCCAACCGTTTAAACATTCACGGAGCCTTTTAGTGAACTTGTAGCTTTAAGTGTGATATTTAATAGTGGTATAATATTTTATTGATACTGTAGATCTTCAATTGATTCACCACATTTCATTTTTTCCTCCTTTAAACATAGCTTTTAAGCATTTTTTTTTTTTTTAATGTTAAAGGTTGGGGCGCCTGGGTGGCTCAGTCAGGTAAGCATCTGACTTCTGCTCAGGTCATGATCTCATGGTTCGTGGGTTCGAGCCCCGCGTCTGTCAGCTCTGTGCTGACAGCTTGGAGCCTGGAGCTGCTTCGGATTCTGTTTCCCTCTCTCTCTGCCCCTCCCCCACTCATGCTCTGTCTCTTTCGCTCTCAAAAATAAACATTAAAAATTTTTTTTTAAAATGTAAAATGTCTGTTGAGTACTTCTACAGGTAAATCTCCAGAAGAAAGTGCTAGAAGTGAATGAGTAGGTCACAAGATACGATGACGTTTTAAATTTTTGATGATCTTATATGGTTTTTCTGCTCGTTTACACAGCCAGCTTCGTGTGAGAGCGCCCTGTTCTTGGTTCCTTGGCCAACTTGGGGCGTTGCCTCAAAGGATATTTTGATAGTTGGAATACCGCTGTGTTCTTGTAGGCTTAATTTCCATCGATTTGATTTTTGGTCAGATTTAAGCTTCTCCCCATGTTTGTCTGCAAACCTCTTCCTTTACTTTGTTGTGTTTCCTTTTTTATTATCATATCGTCACGTTAGCATGTTACAGGTTTTGTGTTGTCAGTCTAGTCCTTACTGTTATTGAAGAGAAGGACTCCCATCTGGAGGAAGGGTGGCCTGGGGTCGAACAGGGATGCCTGAAAAGTCACCCACCAGCCTGGCCCCCGAGCGACGTCAGAGAGGACCAGAGCCAGACGCCAGCGCAGGTGGTAAAGATAGATTTTGTTCGGAAACTGTTGTAAGAAAGAGAAAAGAGACCCTCTGTATGACCTGCAGAGACACGTGGGGACTTTAGCTGAGGAACAGAGTGGGGGTGGAGTGGGGTCAGTAGATGGCCCGTGAGTAAGAGGAGCTGTCAGGGGTAAGGGGAGATCCTGGCCAGACCAAACCAGATTCTTGCTGAGGGCAGTGATCAGTCATCAAGGGTGGGGATAGGAATTTGGTTAGAATATGAAGAGTGATCAGATATCCGGGAT
>NW_027533280.1:1129507-1139304 GCF_008692635.1 Crocuta crocuta | reverse complement strand
CAGGGGGGGGGGGGGGGGGCATTATTCTCTCTCAACTGACCCAGCAGGATCTTGCTGTAATTAGGCTCTGAAGGTGTGGCAAGGGCCAAACCAAGACTGAGGGAGGGGGCGCTTGGAGGAGCCCACCTCCAGCCTGGTTAAGGAGACAGTCCTTGCCAGTGACTGTGTGCAGCAGTGACCACTGCTGGCCGAGACGGGTACTGTGAGTGGCAACTGAACCTTTGTCATCTTACCATTGATTTTTGACTTCATTTGTTACCAGGCATAACAAACTCTATGCTGACTGATACAAAGAGCTTTCAAATGCACATTTTGCAAATATTAAGATTTTTCTGAGCAGTTTTAGGTTACAGAGGAATTGAGCAGAAGTTATAGGGAGCTCTCCCCCATTTTTATTTTTCTGCTTTAGTGTGGTGCATTTGTTTCAATTGATGAGCCAATACTGATACATTCTTTCTAATGAAAGTGCACAGTATATAGTAGAATTCACTCTGGGTGTGCATTCTGTAGGTTTAGAGAAACATATAGTGATGTGTGCTTATCATTCCTGTATCAAAAATACCAGTTCCATTGCCCTAAAAATCCCCTCGGCTCCACCTGTTTTCCCTTCCTCCCTCCTCCAGAACTACGGACCTCTTTACCATCTCCACAGTTGTCTGAGGCTTTTCTTTCCATTCTCTTACTCAGATGAATATTGGAGTCGTGATGCCGTGTCTGGAATAAGTTCATAGGTTTCAAGGTGACTACATTTAGGCGACTCACAGGTTTCCTTAATTCTCAAGATGGCTGGTTCGGGGCAGAAAAGTCCATATTTGGGTGTTCTAATATGGCTGGGAAAAATCTGTCTTCCTTCATCTGAGTCACCCCGCTGACCGGGAGGGGCCTCGCCAGGGGAGAGCTTCATCCCCAGCAATATATAGGCTCACACGGCTCATTTCTAGAATGTCCTTGGGGCTGCCTGTGGCCTCTCCCCACAAATCCATTCTGCTACCAGCTGCCAGACTCATCTTACAACAGCATTTTCTTCAAGAACCAGTGGCTCCCTGTGGCCTGTCTAAGCCAGTGTAAACAATTGGCTAGACTTTTACAGTCCTTATTAGAAGCAGGGCTCTGTCAGGATGCTCCAAACGCCAGTGCAAGAGACAGATGCAGAGACAGCCAGTAGGTGGCGGTCTGCACAGTAACAGGATGGAGTGCAGTGGAATAAAGAGGACACAGTGGGTTCTGTAGGGAGGGATCCTGGAAGTCATCTCGGAGGAGGTGATGTTGGAACTGGTCCTAGAAGGGTGAGTGGAAATTTAAAAGTGTTTAAAAATAAACATTTCTGGGAACGTGACCTATGAAGCCATTCTTTTTTTTTTTTTTATGTNGTCAGCACAGAGCCCGACGCGGGGCCCGAACCCACGAACCGCGAGATCATGACCTAAGTGAAAGTCGGACACTCAACCGACTAAGCCACCCAGGCGCCCCACTTTATATACTCTTAACTCTGCGTGGTGTTAGACTTCCAGAATCGTCTTTAAGGCAAAAATTTGACAGTGGTTGAGTAGTCTTAGATTGGAGCTGCTGTGTTGGGTGGACCTGGATGGAACGCTTTGAGTGGTGCCAGGGTGGGAGGCATTCTCAGGGCTTACTGGAAGCAGATCTTACGGAGTACAATGCCTAGGCTATAGACCATCCCCCTTGATTATCAAAATACCCCTGTGAAGAAGGTGGCACTATTAGCTCCACATACAGATGGGGACAGTGAGGCTCAGAGCTAGTAAGGGCCGACAGGTGCGTAGCTATGGCTGGTGGGTCTGGGATTTGAACCCAGACTTCATGATTTGAGAACAGTGGCTCGCATATAGTAGGCACTCGACAAATACCTGTCAATAGTTCTAAGCTCACCGCTCCTTTCTCAGCACCAGAATTGCCTCAAAAAGAGAAGGGGATGGTGCCAGAGAGCAACACTGGCCAAAGGTCGACCCTTTGGCAGGATTTTGGTGCCTTCACCGAGTCCCCAAATTTAAGCTCCATTGCTCATGGCTGTGGGAAGCCCAGCCTTAATCACCACGTTGCCGGATTCATGTGTTGAAGCTCCTTTGTGAAATAAGAATGGAGAAGAGCGTTTCTCTTAGAAGTTCCAAGTATCATTTGAGTTCTGACACGCTTTTTCTTACGGCGTGCAGGTTTTATTTCTACTGTGAGATTTAACTTTTGTCGTGCCTTGTGCGGGCAGAAATTGAGCCAGAAGAAGTTGGAGGTTTTCTTTACAAAGGTCTGCCAGTGTGGCGCTTTTGAATCGGAGCCCTAACACCGGATTTATGATGGGCAGCTGATGAAATCAACCCAGCGCAATTGGCAGAGTTGATGCCAACGGGGATGGCTCTTTATTTGGCCTTTTAAATTGGTATATGTTTGTCAGAAATGTCAGCTGCTCCATCAGATCTTTGTATCTTTATGTCAGTATGCTGATGTATTTATTACTTGTTTTGACATATTTATTATTAAGACATGATACATGTCTTTGGAAAGCATGAAATTCTCCCCAGCTCTGGGGCAGGTCTTTCACAGAAGCTGGAAGGGGTTGCCTCTCCCTCCGATTCCCCGCAAAACCTTTCTTCCTTGAAGTTTCTGGAGACAGTTTTCTGTGATTTGAAAGTAGTTATTAGCGCAGCCTGCCTCCACGACATCACTTCTTGTGCCTTGACTTTAAACCTCGATAAAAGGTGATGCGCCCAGATATCGGGTGGAAACCTCAGTGTCTTTTGAAAGGGCATTTTATTTGATTTTAACCAGATCCAGGGCCAGTCCTAGATACACAACCTGTATCTGAATACGGCTATTTAGGCAGCTTGTTGCTGATGGCATCCGGGGTGTCCAGCCTTTGACACCGAAGATCTTCCTCTGTATTACCAGATGGTCGATCCACTTGGCTCGAGGGGGACTGGTTGGGTAGTGTACCAGTGTCTCCCCATCTGAGTTTGCCCGTTTTCTTCCCACTTGATTAGACCAGGGTAATAGGTTTGGGGAAGGAAGATAACAGAGGTAAGGTGCTGTGTTTATCACATCATACCAAGAAAACAAGTCCACCAACATTGTTTCTCAGTCTTCAGACTGACCTTGATCACCGGGCTGAAGTGGTGTTTACCAGGTTTCTCTACTGTAAAGTTACCCCTGTCCCTCCCCCCGCCCAATTTCCATATTGTTCTGGAAGGAAGTCACCGTACACAGCCTACACTTAAGTGGTCGTACGCGCTCAGCCTTGGTTCTTTCTTCACCAAGTGTTCTGGAAATCCTGCGGAAAACCCCGTCCCTGTCACTGCCATGCAGAGGGACAGACAGGTGGGGCCATCGCCTCGTGTTCCTCAGCATCGCTCCTCCTCAAGGATCGCTCAGGCTGTCCCCCTCCAGCATGACACTGTGGACTGAGGGCGTGTAACATTGCGAACTCTTGGCGGAGAACTGGCTGGCTGGGATGCCTTGCTTCCTGGTGCTTTGGGGTTCCGTCTCTGTGACTGTCCAGGGGAGACATTTGACCCTTGGCTTTCCAAAAGAGGGAGGGGAGAGTTCTGCTTGGCTGCCACTGTGGGTCCAGAATTCCCGTCCCACGGCCCTTAGTAAGGATTCGGGTGCGGAAGGGCATGGAGCCCCCAGCCCTGCTCATCTGGGGCTGGGGAGTCCCCAGCTTCTCTCCGAGGGTGGTCTTTAGACATCTTTGCCCTGGTCTCCAACGAGAAGGACAGGCCGGCTCCAGGACCCAGGCCTGCTCAGACACCTTTATCCACTCAACATCCCTCCCGTGTGAAGTTTACATTCTAGTGCGAGGGAACAGACGATAATACACATTCACTCTCAGGTGGAGGCAAGTCCTGGGTCCACAAGGTCATCTTGGAGTGGGCGGGCCCCTTGCAGGAGGGGGAAGCTCAGATGCAGACGCACACCCCACAGGAGGAATGCCATGTGACGGTGACAGCGGGGATCCTGGTGATGCTTCTAGAAGCCAAGGAACACCAAAGATTGTCAGCGAGCTCCGAGATCCAGGGGATGGGGCAGGGATCAGATTTTTCTCACCCCTCGGCTCTTGGAAGGACCCACCCTCAGTCTCGGGAGCCTCCAGGGCTGGGAGGGAATCACGTTCTGTTGTTTAAACCGCTTTGTCAGTGGAGACGCTCACACCTCCCCTGCATTGTCCTCTCCCGGCGGATACAGATCCGGGGCTGAACTGTCCCCGTCGCAGGGCTGGCCCCGTCCCGGGACACCCATGTGCCAAACCCATCTCCATGCGGGAGAAGACACCGGCCTCCAGCCCCCTCTGCAAGGCTGTCTCAGACTCCGCCCAGGTGGCCTCCCTCTGCAGGGCCCGTCTGCAGAGACAGGTGTGTGCAGGCGGATGATTCTGGCAGGTCCAGTGCTCAGGGACTCATGTCACATCCTCACTTCGCCCATAGACAGTTGACTGAAAGCATCAGTGGAAGGAGGACAGTGACCACGGCAAATGCCACTCAGACAGCTCCGACCTAGAGGGAGCCGGGACGGGAGGGTGCCCACCCCTCCTTGGTGCCGATCCACGGGTGCCGACCCTGTGGCCTGAGCAGCCCCACATGCCGCCTGGCTTTGTGGTGCTGGCCGATCTGAAGCTGTGACGTGACCTGCCTCTGACTCAAGCCAGCTACTTCAAAGAGATGGACCCGTGTGGGCTGTTTCCACTTTTGGGCTATTAGGATAGTGCTGGTTTGGGCATTTGTGGGGAAGGTTATGTTGGGGTTTTCAGGTCTTTTGGATATAGGAGCGGAGCTGCCGGCTCACACGAGGAGCCCCAGACTGTTTTCCACCAGCCACGTGTGAGGGTTCCACATTCTCCATCTCCTTGGATGGCTAAAGAAAATGTGGTCTATCCTGACAGCAGAGTAATATTCAGCCATAAATAGGAAGGAAGTACGCTATCTACTTACAAGGACAAACCTTGCAAGCACGTGGGGTCACAGAGCCGGTCACAAAAGACTGCACAGTGCACGGCTCTGGTGGTCCGAAATGTCCCCAGTAGGCAAATCCACCCAGACGGAAAGCTGATGAGTGGTAGCCGGGAGGTGGGGGGAGGTGGGTGCCGGGAGCGGGTCTGGGGTTCCTTTGGTTAACACGAGGAAAGTTCTGGAAGTAGGTGGCGTGGTACTTGTGGAGCTTTGTGAATGCACTTAATGCTGCTGAAGTTGTGTGCTATAGGTGGTGAATTTTATCTGATGTGTATTTTACCATAATGAAAAACAAAATGCAAAAAAGAGAGATATTTTCTCTGCAAAAGTCATCTACAATGAGGGGCGCCTGGGTGGTTCAGTCAGTTGAGCGTCCGACTTCGGCTCAGGTCATCATCTCGCAGTTTGAGGGTTTGAGCCCCACGTCAGGCTCTGTGCTGACAGCTCAGAGCCCAGAGCCTGCTTCGGATTCTGTGTCTCCCTCTCTCTCTGCTCCTCCCTCTCTCAGTGTCTCTCTCAAAAATAAACATGAAAAAAATTTTAAATATTGTACACCTATAATGTACTTTATGGTCAGTTTAACAGGTATTCAAAGGCTATTTCTGACATGTAATTTTTACCTTCCATGGGGTCTTTTTTCATAAAACCTTACATAAGAATGAACTCCACTCCAGTGAGGGTTTCCAAGAATGAAACACGTTTTTGAGAATCGTAGCTAATGGTGTCAGGGCTTCTGTGTCCTGTGGGCAGGTGCTGCAGTGGGAGACTCTAACAAGGCTTTGTGGAGATTAGCAACAGCTCAGGGCTCAATCTTAGAGACAGGGGATTCTTTTCTTTTAATCTATTTTGAGAGCAAAAGCATGAGATGAGTGAGGGCAGAGAGAGAGAGAATCCCAAGCACACTCCGAGCTGTCAGCACAGAGCCCAACGTGGGGCTTGAACCCATGAATCTTGATATCATGACCTGAGCTGAAATCAACAGTCGGATGCTCAATGGACTGAGCCACCCAGGCGTCCCAGAGACAGGTGACTTTTACACCAAGGAGCTAAAACACCTGCTGCTGACAAGCAAGCAAAACTGAAAACAAACATGAACAAGGGCCTGAGGTCACCATGCTATGCGTGCAAGTGTCTGGTCAAACCAGCGAAGAAGCTTGTCACCTCCTTCCCTAAGCAGACACAGGGTTTTTCTTCCTTTTCTTTTGTTAACTGATGAACGATTTCAAGCATCCTTTAAAATATAGGGAATATCGTAACAAATACCCATCCATTTGCCCCATCGCTTTGTCACAGTGTGATATTTTCCCAACTTGGCTGCAGAGCTTAAAAAAGCAAAAGCAAAAACAAACAAACAAAACTCCCTATTGCTTTTTCCTTCCTCCTTCCTTACAGCGAACCACTCCCCTGAATTAATACGTGCGTCGCTTTTACGGATGCTTATATAGCTTTACTCCGTAGGTAATGCTATAGCATAAATATTCGTGTCCCTTCAAAAATTCACATGTTGGGGCACTTGGGTGGCTCAGTTGGTTAAGCATCTGACTTCAGCTCAGGTCATGATCTCGCAGTTTGTGAGTTCAAGCCCTGCATTGGGCTCTGTGCTGACAGCTCAGAGCCTGGAGCCTGCTTCCGATTTTGTGTCTCCCTCCCTCTCTGCCCCTCCCCTGCTCACACTCTGTCTCTGTCTGTCTCTCAAAGATAAATAAACATTTTTAAAAAAGGTAAAAAAAAATTCACATGTTGAAGTCCTAACCTCAAGATGGTGGTATTAGGAGGTGGTGCCTTTGGGAGATGATGAGGTCATGGGGTGCAGCCCCCACACATGGGATTAGTGCCCTTATGAAACAGACCCCAGGGAGCTTGCATTCTCCTTCCGCCATGTGAGGACGCGGTCAGAAGGGGCCGTTTCTGAGCCAGGAAGGGAGCCCTCCTCAGACACTGAATCTGTAGGCATCTTGATCTTGGATTTCCAAGAGCTTCCAGAACCTTGAGAAATAGATTTCTGTTGTTTATAAGCCACCCAGTCTGTGGTCTTTTGTTACAGCAGCCTTGAACAGTCTAAGACAGATATCTTTCTATACATAGCGTGTCAGGTTTTCAAACTTTTTATAAATGGCATTGCACTAACAGGATCATTCTGCCACTTATCTTTTTTGCTCGGTGCAGCATTGCCTGAATTAAACCCTGCAGGTACATGTGGCTGTACACGGCCGTACCGTGCCCCACAGTGTAGATATTCCATAATTTATTGACTCATTCTTCTGTTGATGCGTGACTGTTGGGTAAGCCTTTGCCTCTTAGGGATCTTAGTGCCCATCCTTGAATGTGCAATATTATTTGCCCTAGATCCTTTTGGGAGAGTGGTTTTTGAACGGGGGATTGCAACCCACTAATGAGTCACAACAGGCATTAAAAATGGAAGCTGACTTGATTAGCACAGAATAGAAAACACCGAATCCGTCACATGTCATCAGGGAACTATTTCGTGAAACTTCAGTGTCCTTATTACGTCTGATTTTTCTGACTGGCCATGCAGAATCTATTCCTTAGTGGAGGCTGGAGCGGAAACATACCGAGTCCCAGCTCCAGGGTCCGTACACAGCGGTGGGATTGAGGATGCTCGGGGATGCGTACCTTTAGCTTCTGACCTGCTCCCAAGCTGCTCTCCAGCGTGGTTGTACCAACTGATGAGTGGTGTTGGAGGTTGGAAGGCTCCTTATCTTTCTTAAATCGTTTTTTTTTTTTCCTAGAAGTTTGTTCTTGAACGTCTTATTTTGGGTTGAGACTCTCCTGGCTTGACTATATGGTGGCGTTCTGTTGGAGAAACACTCATCTTCGAGCCCTGCCATTTAATTTCCCCGCTGTCAAGAGGCAGAATTAAGTTATTCCTCTTTTTAAAAGAACGACTTAAGGAGGAAGTAATGAATGCAAAATGCTGTAGTTAAACATCAGCGGATACGCTGACGGATTGGCTGTCACTCGGGTCTTGCTATAAAGGGAACGAAAGTGATATTTAATCATTTTCAGAAAATAAAAACAGCGATGATGAATTCGATGCATTTGGACGCTGAGTGACTCATTAGGGCACGCTATTATTTTCCAGTTAATAAAGGAACCTCGACTCTCCCCTGTGATTAAACAGTGGCAAAGCCAAGACGCCTTTGTTTCTGGGAGCGCGCTGGGTCCCCTGGATGCTGCGGACACGGGGCCGCTGGCTACCTGGGGTTGGTTCCGTCGGTACCTCCTTCATCCAGGGGGCAGGCTGGTGGTCTAGGTTTGACCTGCGGCGTGTTTCTCTGTGGGTTTCCCCTGCCTTCGATTTGGGCCGACACTCAGAGAATCAGGTTCAACTAAAAATGCACAATTTGGGCATTTCTGGAAAAAGCGCTATCTGGACGGATGGAATCTGGCTGATACTGAATGGTCACAACTGCTGGGGCTGATCGAACTGCTCGGCCTGTGCTGTGTCATTTACCATAGTCCCCTCTGCTCCCCACTGTCCCCCCAGACTGGATAAAAATTCTGAACCCAGTTTCAACGTGTGTGTGTGTGTGTGTGTGTGTGTGTGTTTGTTGTGAGGCTCCCTTGCCCACCGGGCCGCACTCCGGTCCCACCTGCGCTCCTGCAGTTTGACGCAGTGACTCAGTGCTGATTCTCTGCACCTGGAGGGAGTCACCAGGGTGAGGACTGGGTCCCGCGGGACGGCCGCCGCCCCACTTCGAATGCCAGGTGCAGGTGCAGGTCATCACCTGTGTTTCTTCCAACTAGCTGTAGATCGGAGGGTCCCGCACCCCCACCTTGGGTTTGATTAATTTGCTAGGGTGGCTCACAGATCTCAGAGGGACAATTTACTTCCTGGGTTACTGGTTTCCTCTGAAAGAATAGAACTCAGGACCAGCCAGGGAGAAGAGCAGGTGTGGGGAAGGGCTGTGGGGCTTCCACTGCTCAGAACCACCCCCACCCCCAACCCCGGGTGAATTGCCTCATGTTCACCAACTCAGAAGCTGCAACAATCACGGCCGACCTGGTCAACCACGGTCCAGAGGCAGGTGACTCTCCTGACCTCCCATCACAACGCCTGTGTCACACACCTCACTCCGTCGCAGCACGCATTTTATCGTCTCACATCATCACCACAGGACAGAGGATGAGTACAGGATGATATTTGGAGAGCGGGAGAGAGAGCACATCCACATAACTTGTATTACAGCATATTGTTATGATTGTTCTTTTTTGTTATTATTGTTGCTAATCTCTTCCTGTGCCTCGTTCATGAGTTAAACTTCACCATAGGTGCAAGTGTAGACAAGAAAACAGCGCTTACAGGGGTTGGTGCTATTGGGGTTTCAGGCATCCCCTGGGGGCCCTGGAATGTAACATCCACAGACAAGGCGGGGACTCTTGTGTTTCTTTTTGGAAGACTCTTTTTGAAAATGTTTATTATTTATTTTGAGAGAGAAGGAGAGGGAGAGTAGGGGAGGGGCAGAGAGAAGGAGAGGGAGTCCCAAGTAGGCTCTTTGCTATCAGCACAGGGTCTGATGTGGGGCTTCAACCTACGAACCATGAGATCATGACCTGAGCTGAAATCAAGAATCAGATGCTTAATGGACTGAGCCATCCAGGCACTCCCTGTGTTTCTTATTATAAATCACAGTATCACACTGGGGTTGGCTGTTGGAATTTACCATTAAGCACACAGTGGTATTTTCTTTTAGGAAAGAAGTATTTCTTTTTTTTTTTTTTTAAATAAGTTTATTTATTTTCAGAGAGAGAGAGAGAGAGAGAGAGAGAGAGAGAGAGAGAGTGAGGGGGGGGGGGGGAGAGAGAGAGAGAGAGAGAGAA
>NW_027533280.1:1044660-1129390 GCF_008692635.1 Crocuta crocuta | reverse complement strand
TTTCAGAGAGAGAGAGAGAGAGAGAGAGAGAGAGAGAGAATGAGTGGGGGAGGGGCAGAGAGAGAGGGAGACAGAGAATCCCAAGGAGGCTCTGCACTGTCATTGCGGATCCTGATGTGGGGCTTGAACTCATGAAACTGTGAGATCATGACCTGAGCCGAAACCAAGAGTCTATACTTAACCCACTGAGCCATCCAGACGCCCCAGAAAAAGCATTTCTTGATATAACTACTTATTAACTATGTGACCTTGAACAAGTTATTTCAACTCCTACCTTCATCTCCTCAACTTTCATGATATAACTACTTATTAACTATGTGACCTTGAACAAGTTATTTCAACTCCTACCTTCATCTCCTCAACTTTCAAATAAGTACAGTGTTGGTATTTACCCGACAGGGGATTAAACTTTTTTATCTATGTTACGTGCTTACCCCAGAGCTTGGCACCAAGTAAGTAACCTGCGAGTACTGCCTGAATTAACGTTATCAGGATCCACCTCTGTTCTAAGACAGAGTTCTGTGTTTCAGGATGAATGAGAAAGCCTCTTCCTTTGTGCTAAAGAAGAATATTCCTATATGATTAATACGGAAACAAAGATTTCCATTTTGAAAGAGACAGTGTAAAACCCCCATCGGACATAAACGTTAGCACCTCTGTGATAAATACACCGAAAAGGTATACAATGAAAAGCCTAATGAGCCAACGAGAAGACTTAGGTTTTTTTAAAACATTTTTTTAAAAAACATTTATTTATTTTTGAGAGACAGAATGCAAGCCGAGGAGGGGCAGAGAGAAAGGGAGACACAGAATCTGAAGCAGGCTCCAGGCTCTGAGCTGTCAGCACAGAGCCCGCCGTGGGGCTCGAACCCACGAACCACGAGATCATGACCTGAGCCAAAGTCAGATGCTCAACTGACTGAGCCCCCAGGTGCCCCAGGAAAGTTTAGATGTTAACAGGGTTTCTTTCTAAATGTGAGAGAACTGAGTATTGCTTTTGTGAGCCACACTGCTGTGTCCTGCTCATTCATGCTCTCTTACTCACAAGGGTACAGGTTGGCCCCTTCTGGCATTTGAGACCCCGCATGCCCTAACCCCCTGCCGCACGGTGGCCGAGACAGCCCCTCGTGATCTGGAAGAGTCACTCTGATCCTGCTTTTTAAGCAGACAGCTGGGTTGTGGGGCGGCCCTTCTGTACGGTGAGAATTCTCCTGCAGGCTCGCCGAGGCGATTAAATGGCATAAAATATAAACTTTGCAAACATCCTCTTGATACTTTCTTCCCTGCACAGAAAATCTCCCTGAAGACTTGAATCAAGATGCAGTGTTTTTGAAGATATTTTCCTCTCAAACTGATGGCCTTCACCCAACACACACAGCTAGGTGAATGAAAATGGATTCTTAACCGACTGAGCCACCCAGGTGCTCCTCTGAAAACGGATTCTTAAAGAGAATTTCAAGGCACATTTTGTTTCTCTCCTCAGAACCTCTAGTGGTTTCCACGATGACCTGTTCTGAAGGCAGCGGCTCTGCCAGGAACTTGACCGTGACAGTCAAGGAGCAGAAAGACAGGAAGTGTGGTCGGCCCCCTGGGGGGAGAAAGCTGCTGCCGTGAAATCTTGTATTGCCTCTGGACACAGGGCTGGGAGGGCTGAAATGGAGAGGCAGCAGCTCGTGGTGTGAGTTGCACACCAGCCCATGCCCCTGGGGTTGAGAATCTGAATACTATCTCTGGCTTGGGGATATTTTTGTTGTTTGCCTGAATCCTTTCCAGGGATGTAAATTCTACATCATTAAAAATTACGGGGTCAGTGGGGCTCCTGGGTGGCTCAGTCAATTCGGCATCTGACTCTTAATTTCAGCTCAGGTTGTGATCCCGGGACCATGGGATCGAGCCCCACATCGGGTTCCTCACTGAGTGAGGAGCCTGCTTGAGATTCTCTCCCCCTTCCTCCCCTACCTGTGTTCTCTCTCTCTCTCAAATAAATAAAATGAAAAAAAAATGTAGTCAAATGTGGGTTGGATTTGGTCGTTTCCTAGCTGTGTAACCCCAGACAGGTGACTCAACCCCTCTGTCCCCCCATTTCTCATCTGTGACATGAAGACAAGAATAACACCCACTCGCAGGTTTGCTGTGGGAGCGAAAGGACACAAATGAGACATTTCCGCTGAAGTGTTAGGTGCAGCGCTAGGGACAGAGAAGCCCTCAGGAAATGATCTCCTCAATGAGAAAAGAGGTTCTGACCAGGAGCAACGACCAGGTGCCCAGTAAGGGGATGGTCCGCACCTGCATCCAGACCTCGGGAAGGCTGTGTCTCTATGACCCCTTCGATTATCGTGTGTACAATCCTAATCTATCCTGTAGGCGGAGTTGAGTTTTGAACACATAGAAATACATACCTTTGTGGGACATCTCCAGAGATTAAGTTTTGACAGATCTCGAGGGGAACAAGCAAAGATGATCCATGGGTCAGAGTTGACCCCAACTCTCAGGCACTGGCCAGTCCCTCTGAGTGGTGAGAACGTAGACCACATAATGGTGAGTGTGCCTCTCCAGTTTCCCTTATCCTGGGATACGTGCAGATTTTCACTTAGGATTGTGACTCTTTTTTACACCCATCAACACCTCACACGGCAGGGGCCCCTTCCGGCTGAGAGCCCATGTAGGGAACCGGGTCTGAGCAGCATTCGGGGAGCCTTGTCTGCCATGGGTGATGCCCCCCCCCCTCGCCGAGGTGCTTCTATTAATTTTCTTCTCCAAGGGAGAGCATGGGCTTCTGCTGGTTTTCCTCTTCCGTCTCTGTAGCCGGAGACCCAGGTGTGCGGTGCGGGGTGGCGTCCCTGTTCGGGAGAAGCCCACCGTCATCCGCTGGTGGGGAGACAGGGCTAGTTGGTAACGGCCGGGTCTGTGAGGGAACATTTATGAGCCTCCCCCCCACCCCAGTGGCCGTCAACCTTCTGTATTCGGTACCAGGATGGGGCTGGGACTGACCCGTCCCTCTGCGGACTCCAGCGGAGCCAGAGGACTTCATGAGGGTGGGGAGGGGCCCCCAATTTGATCTCCTCTGTGACTCCGTGTCGTCCCTGAAAGACTCCAAAGTGGCAGTTCTGGGCCCCCAGCCGAGAAGCATCGCCTGGATTCTCTGCTGTGAACAGAGTCCCAGCGAGCTGAGTGACGATCACTGCCGTGGATATTTTCCACTCTGTTTTCTTGGTAGCAGTTCTCAAGATAGAAAGTGAAGTTATCTTAAATTGAAATGGAAACATTATAATTAAACATTTACAACCAAAGCAGATTTATAGCTACGGTGGTTACATCTTTCATTGTCAGCAGATGCCATTGAAGCTAAATAACCCAGTGAAATTGTAAGAAAAATGTTTCTTTTGGGTTTTTTTTAAACGTCTGTTAACAATGGTAGTCGTTATTCTATTTGTTTTCTCTGGTGCTTCAGTGACAATAAAATAGAAGGCAGTCGTGCACCGTGAAATTGAGCTGAATCCAGAAGGGCAAGGCTGGTGGAGTGTATTTTTTTCCCCCTGTGGCAATTTATTATAGTTGCCTGAACAATAGTTGGGAAATGCTTATCTATCTAGGGTGGCTGCTGGGTTGAAGGAGGTGTCATTTTTTTATTCTCATTTCTCTCTTTTTTATTAAAGATGAGAATAGGTCATCGCCTCCATTTGCATTCAGGGCTTGGGGCCTGTAACATGATGAAATAGTCCTAATTATTGGAACGTCACCTCACTTTTATTCGTGCTCCATAGTTTGCTGGGTGCATTCTTCTTTATTTCACTCTGGGTAATTTTGAAAGTAATGCAAGGTCATTGTCCAAAATTGAAAAACAGAAAATATAAAGAAGAATGGCTCTTAATGTTATTTTTTTCTAGTTCCACTTAGCGTTCTTATTCTCTGAACTTATTACATTCTGTGTAAACAGTTTTCCCTCCTGCGTTTCTTGGCTTTGTATTTTATCACAGGCATTTACAAATGCAATTGCAAAGTTTTTGTAAACCTTTCGAAAGTTCCTCAGTATCTCTTCATCTGAACGTTATGTAATTTCCTTAATGGGGCAGTTGGGTTGTTTCAACTATTGTGCTGCTCTAAATAATGCTTGAATCTTTGTCTTTTAGATTATGTCCTCAGGTGCATTTCCAGAAGCCATAGGGCTGGCTATTCCCGTTTTTAAAGGCTTATCACACACTTTGGGAAATTGCTTCTCAGGGCAGTAACAGGTGATATTTGCGATGGCCAGTTTTGTGCTAACTTGGCTGGGCTGCAGTCCCCAGTTATTCAAATATCAATGTAGGCATTGCTATGAGGTCGATACGATTAATGTTCATAATCAGTTGATTTTAAGTAAAAAAGATTATTTTAGCTAACCTGGTGGGCCGGGTCCAATCAGTTGAAGTACATTGTGAGCAGAACTGAAGTCTCCTGGAGGCAAGAGGTATCCTGCCTGTGGCCTGCGGCCTCGGTTCCTACCTGAGACATTCCAGCCTGCACTTCCCAAAGGCCCACCCTATAGGTTAAAACTTGACTAGCCTGCCCCTTGCAATCACTTAAGCCAGTTCCTCCTGACACATCTCTTAGCATCTATCTTCTCCTGATTCCCTGGTTGAACCCTGACTGAGAACACTGTTCCAACAGAAAGTATATTCAGTGCTCATCTTAAGCTCATCCTCACAGTATCGAGTATTTTCATATTAACATTTTTACTTGATTAACGTCAAATGTATTCAGTTATTTTCCAAATGCTTTTCTGTCTAATGGGACCAAGAAGCTCTCAGGTGCCTATTGACCATTTGTATTTCTGCTTTGGTAATTGTCTTTTCACATCTTCGGTGCTGAAGCAGAGTGGTTGAGAAGGGACGGCTGTACGTCTGTGTCTGTCTGCATCCTGCCTCTGTCACTTCCTGGTGACCTTGATTGCCTCGGTTTCTTCATTTGTAAGATGGGGATGTACCTCCCTATGCCAGTTACAGATGTTTTCCCTCTCAGCCCCGTTCGCTCACCCTGCAGCACCTTCTCTGAGATAACGGGGGGACTGTGTCTCCTCTGCAGTGAGTGTGATTGAAGCTTTGTCCGTGGAGAGCGCGGGAAGGAGGCGGGAGGAGAGGCTTTCTCCGTGTGCATCTGGGGAGCTGCTGTTCTGTCTTCTTCTTTCAAACTTCTGGCTACGGCGGTGCTTGTGGAGGTCGTGAGTTGTCGCGTCCCCCCAACCATGAACCTGAACCTGAACACGCAATCGCTCGGTGAGCTCACAGCCCCAGACTGGCCCGAGGACCACTTTCCTGGGACCTTCCCAAGTCATACACTGTGGCACCGGGTCCTGCGCCACCCTGGAGGGTAGTGGACTCCCAGTGGCCCCTGCGTGCCCACCTGTGAGCCTTGGTCTTCCTGCGCCCGGGAGGTCTGACTCCTGTGGCCCCTGGTGTAGACATCTTGCACCCCACGCTTTGTGCCTCCCTGCTGGTGAGTGGGGTCCTGACGCGGATCAACTCTGTGTGCCCGCCCGCCTGGTGACTGTGGGCCAGCCCTGGGCTGGGCAACCCGGTAAACTTCTCCACATCGTGGGGGCTACAGCCTTGCTTTCTCCGTCAGTCTGAATCTCAGCCTTGTGAAAGCTTCCTCCTGTTCCCCCGTCATTGTTCCACTCTCCATCAGCTCTAGGGTCTTCTTGTGAGGTTGGGGTTTTTTTTTTTTATTACATTGGTAACTTCTTTTTTGTAGTTAATAATTATTTGTATTAAAATTTTCTTGTTCAAATTACTGATTGGACCCTGACCGATATCTTACATCACAGAACTGCTGTGAGGATTTTATGAGATAATTTTATGTCACTGGTCCGTAAATAGTGCTCAATGAATTTTAGTTATTATTATTGATTTCTATGAGGTATTTATATATTAAGGATGTGAACTTTAAAATAGAACTTTAGAAAAGTAATATAACAAAGTGACCTGTGAAATATCTAACTAGAAGTTCTGATTTTATATTTATTAGGAAGTAACCAGACTGAAGTGTAATTTTCTAGTAAAAGAGACTTGGCTTCCAATTCTGGCTGTGTAATTTACTGTCTTTAGGAGAGTCATTTCGCCTCTTCTGGGCTCTTGTTTCTCACTTGTTAAAAAGTGAATACAAAAAATAACTACCTTTTTGGGTTTCTGGGAAGGTTACATAAAAGAATAATATAGCCTGTAGTGTATTTTTTCCTACATGGTATGCCCTTCATAAATTACTTCTTTTCCTTTCCCAATTCATGTCATCCAGTTTCACTGGTAGTGAAGTGTGTCATTTGGCATTCATAATCAACCTCATGAAGTCATCAGTGTAGGTATTATTTTTATCTAGATTTGCAGATGAATAAAAACAAAGGAAGAGAGGACCATAGTGTTGCATTTGGGACTTGATTTTACCCTACTTGGGATTTAATAAGTTACCCCCTCCTCTATGGACTTTTGGTGTATTGAACATTTTGTCACTTTGAAGTTACCATATTTATCTCTTTTCATGCTTTTTGTCTTAAAATCTACTTAGATATTAATATGATGCCAGTTTTCTTCTGGTTACTGTTCACATGGCATATATTTCTCAAACTTTAACTTCAACTCAAGTTTAAAATATTTTGGTTGGGTCTCTTGTGTTTGTATTTTTTTGCCAGTCTGTTGATCCTTGTTTATTAATTGGCATATTTTGTCCATTTACATTTAATGCAATCTATGATACTATTTGTGTTTTAATCCATGATCTGACTACCTGTTTTTCCTGTTCTATATTCCTTTTATCCTTTCTTTTGGATTTAGGGAAAGGAGGGGATAGTAAAAAAAAGTTCTCAATTAACCATGAATTTGCACACTTTTACTGTTTTTGTGGCTAGTGTAGAGAATTCAGCATGTCATTTTTGTTTATCAATGTCTAATACTTGGCAATGTTGCCATATTTCAAAAAAAAAACCTCCTTATAATGCTCTAGTTCCATTTATCATGTTCCCTAACTATATGATTGATTCTCTATTAGTGTTATTTTTTATAGTCAATATTCACTTATATTACTCATACATTGGCCATTTTCCTTCCTTCCTTCCTTCCTTCCTTCTTTCCTTCCTTCCTTCCTTATTCCTTCCTTCCTTCCTTCTTTCCTTCCTGCGTCTCTATTCTACCATCTGCGCTCACCTTTTTTCTGCTTTCTTCAGTGTTTTATTTAGTAGTGCCTGCTATAGGTGAGGTGTTATCAGTTTTTGTTGATATGAAAATGACTTACTTCGTTTTTGTTGTGGAAGAACATTTCCTCTGGTTATAGAAATCTAAGTTGGCAGTTACTTTCTTTCAGCACCTTGAATACATCATTATATTGTCTTCTGACTTAACGTTGTTTGTGTTGAGAAGTTACTGTCAGCCTATTTTTACTTTCAAGGTAATAATGTTTCTGTGTCTGCTTTTTTTTAAAAAAAAAAACAGAAATTCTTGAGGTATAATTTGTATACAATAAAAAACACCCACTTTAAATGTAGATTTTGTTGAATTTTGACAAATGTATTCACCTTACTAATCAGTACCACTAGCAAGATGCTTAATATTGCCATGACAACTAACGATTTCCTTGTGCATTACCCCAGTCAACTCCCCCACCCCTGTTCCCAGGCAGTCGCTGACCTGCTTTCCATCTCTGTAGATTAGGTTGGCCAATCTAGAGCTTAACATAGATATAAAGGCGGGTCTGCATCTTTAGCTCAGTGTGATGTTTTGAGATTTATCCATGATGTTGATAAGACCCTGTTCCTTCTCCTTTTTCCAGTGGAAGTTTGTGGTCTTGATACAATTTGTTACCTATTTGTTCACAAACATTTACATTTTTTTCCCAGTTTCATGCTTGTATGAAAAAAGCTCCCATGAACATTCATAGGGAAATCTTTGTGTGGATGTATGTTTATATTTTATGTGGTTAAATTCCCAGGATTAAGATCATTGAGTCACATTACAATCGCATGTTTAATTTTGTAAAAAACTGCCAAATTGCTTTTCAAAGGGACTGCGTCATTTATACTTCTTACAACACTGTAGGAGTTTCAGTTGCTCCTCGTCCGTGTCAACATCTGACACTGTCAGTCTCTGATTTTAACCACTCTAGCATGGATACATGAGCATCTCACTGGGGTTTTGTTTGCATTTCTTTAGTAACTAAAAATATTTTGAGCATGTTTTCTTGTGCTTATTTCACCTTCATGTATCTTCTTTGTTGAAATGTCTGTTCAAATCATTTGTCCATTTAAAAAACCCACCAAGTTGTTTGTTTTCTAATTATTAAGTTGTAAGAGTTGTTTTTATATTTTGAGTACCAGTCTTTTGTTATGTACATATTTTGTCAACCTTTTCCTACTAGTCTGTGCTTTCCTTTAATTTTGTTATCAATGCCTTCTCAAGAACAAAAGGTTTAGATTTTAATGAAGTACAGTATATCAATTTTTAATTTTATGGGTTATGATCTTTATGTCCTGTCAACTTTTCACCCTACCTGAAGTCCTAAGGATTTTGTATGATATTTTCTCATAGGGGTTTTGTGTTGCAGTTCTTTTATTTTTTATTTTTTTTTAATTTTTTAATGTTTTATTTCCTTCTGAGAGAGAGAGAGAAAGACAGCATGAGCAGGGAAGGGTCAGAGAGAGAGGGAGACACAGTATCTGAACCAGGCTCCAGGCTCTGAGCTGGCAGTCAGCACAGAGCCCGACGTGGGGCTTGAACCCACAAACCATGAGATCATGACCTGAGCCGAAGTTGGATACTTAACCGACTGAGCCACCCAGGCACCCCTTTGTAGTTACAGTTCTAAAATGCTTAGGCTTAGGGGCGCCTCTCAAAAATAAATAAGCATTAAAAAAAATTTTAAATGCCTGGGCCTAGAATTTATCAGAGTGTATTTTTGCAAATGGCATGAAGTAAGGGTCCAGCTTCTTTTCTTTTTCTTTTGTTCTCTCTTTATCTTTCCCTTACTTTTTTCTTGTTTCCTACCATTTATATTTTGCCATTTGTTGAGAAAATTGTATCCTTATTGAAGTACTTGATACCTTTGTTGAAAATCAACTGACTATATATTTTTTTCCAGTCTATTTTTGGGCTCTATTTTGTGCCATGTTGCTACATGTCTATTTGTCCACATTATTTTAATAATCTTGAATCCAGATAGTATAAGCTGTTCAATTTCATATTCTGTCTCAAAATTGTTCTGCTGTTCAAAGTCTTTTGAATTTCAATTTAAGTTTTGGAATTAGTTTATCAGTTTATACAAAAAAGCCTGCTGGGATTTTTGGCTAAGATCATATCGAATCTGTAGATCAATTTGGGAGAGAATTAACATACATTTTAACAATACTGAGTGTTATGATCCCTGAAGAGCTATTAATTTATTTAGGTCTTATATATTTTTTTCCTCATCAATATTTTATACTTTTTAGCATGCAGATATTGCAAATATTTTGTTGCATTTATTCCTAAGTATTTTTTGATGCTACTACAAATGTTATTCTTGTTTAATATTTTAATTTAGAAATAAAAATTGTTTATATTGATGTTATATTCTATGGCTTTACTAAATCTCACTTAGTTGTTCTAATGACTTTTTTTGGATAGTTTTCTTAGAACTTTCTATTTAGATGACCATCGATTATATCACCTGTTAATAAGGCAGTTTACCTCTTTTCTAATTTGAATACTTATTATTTCTTAATCTTACCTTATTATTTTTTTAAACATTTGTAAAATGTTTATTTATTTTTGAAGGAGGGAGAGACAGAGTGTGAGTGGGGGAGGGGCAGAAGAGAGGGAGATGCAGAATCTGAAGGAGGCTCAGCTCAGAGCCCGATGTGGGGCTTGAACTCATGAGCTGAGATCATGACCTGAGCCAAAGTTAGGCACTTAACTCACTGAGCCACCCAAATGCCCCTCTCACCTTATTATTGAGAATACCAGGACAATGTTGTATAGAACTGGTGACTTTGGATGACCTTCCTTTCTACCTAATCTTATGGAAAAAGCACTCAGTCTTTCATCATTGTATATATTATTAGCTGTAGCTTTGGGGGTGTATGTGTGGATATGTTTTATGAGATTTGAGGGAGTTTTGTTGTATTTCTACTTTGCTGAGAGGATATATTGTGTTGAATTGTGTCAAACTATTTCTTCCTTTGTTGAAATCATCTTATATTTTCCTTTTAAACTATTACTTAGGTGAAGACGTTGATTGATTTTCATATGCTAAATCATAGAGAGAGAAAGAAAGCAAGGGAATACAAAGGCCTGAGGGTGAGCAAGCAACAATGCAAATGATAAAGCAGATAGTATAAAATGTTAATAGGTGAATCTGGGTGTTTTTCATAATATTCTAATAACTTTTCTGTAAATTTGAAGTTATTTTCTAAATATTAAATTTTTTGAAGTGTATTTATTTATTTTTGAGAGAGAGACAGAGAGAGCAAGTAGGGGAGGGGCAGAGAGAGAGAGGGGGGAAGAGGGAATCCCAAGCAGGCTCCACACTTCCCTCTGCAGGGCTTGAACTCACAAACCATGGGACCGTGACCTGACCCGAAACCAAGAGTCAGATGCTTAACTGACTGAGCTGCCCAGGCGCCCCTAGATATTAAAAAATAAATCTAAGACTCTGCCTGAGAACTGCAGCATCACATTCCCATGTGGGTGCATTTTTGTAGTCAGTTTTTTTGAATATTCGTATTTTGACAGTTCATACTGGCTTGTCTCCTCACGTGTCTGGTTATTTTTTGTTATATACCAGACATTGCGTCTTCAGAACTGTTTGCAAAAATGATTGTAGTCATTAGATGAATTTGCCCTTCTCTGATAGGGTTGATGTTTGCTTTTGCAAGTGCCTAGGACACTAGCATTCTAGGACACCAGAGAAACTCAAATCACCTTGCTACACTTTCAGGGACTGACATGATTTGAAATAAAACTGAGTGGCAGCCCATTTTTGGTTCTCTTTCATTCCATGATATGGCCCTGGAGGTTTCCAAACAAATTTAAGTGTGTGTGTGTGTGTGTGTGTGTGTGTGTGTGCGTGCGCACGCATGTGTTCAGTATGTGTCCATAGCCCTATAAGGTGTCAAAAGCTATCATCATCTCGGCTTCCCCCTCTGATACTCACAAATGTCATGGAGGGAATTATCCTTCCAGTCCCTGGCCTCTGTTACCTCCCTCACCTGGTTCAATAAATCTTCATGTTTTGTTTCTTCACTCTTTTGGTTTCCTTCAGGGAATCACTTAAAAAAATTTTTTTTTAATTTTTGAGAGAGAAAGAGAGACAGAGAGATAGCGTGAGCAGAGGAGAGTCACAGAGAGAAGGAGACATAGAAGCAGAAGCAGGCTCCAGGCTCTGAGCTAGCTGTCAGCACAGAGCCTGACGTGGGGCTCAAACCCATGAACCATGAGATCGTGACCTGAGCTGAAGCTGGACGCTTAACCGACTGAGCCACCCAGGTGCCTCTTCAGGGNAAGCGAAAGTCGGACGCTTAACCGACTAAGCCACCCAGGCGCCCCAGGGAATCATTCTTATATTTTGATCAGCTTTTCTTGTCCCCTGTGGGAGAGCTGGTGGGGATTATCCAGGTAACCTTTCTGGAAAGCAGTGGTTTTCCATCTTGATTGTTTTAACTGCTATAAAAGGGTCAGTGATGGGATAGATTAATGGCTTATTTAGCCATTCCTACATCAGTGGACATTTAATTTGTTTACAGGTTTTTACTGTTTCCAATAATGGTGGGTTAGTTGTATTTGCACATGTCTCTTGTGAACACTTGTAAGTACTTTTCTAGAAAGGTTTCCAAGAATTAGAAATACCAAGTCCCAGAATTTTTACATATTTAGAATATTTTGAAGCAGCCAGTTGTTTTATAAAATGGCTGTACTGATCCAGCAGCGTGTGACAGCTTTCATTTCCCTGCATCCTCCTCGGCGCTTGATATCATAAAATCTTCTGAATGTCGTCACTTTGGTGAGTAACGGTCTCTTCTTATTGTTCTGATTTTTCATTTCAGTGATGGCTGGAGATGTCAAATATCGTTTCCCATGTTTAGTGGCCATTTGCCTGTCCTTTTCTGTGAAATCTCTTTTCATATCATTTGGCTACGGGCTTATCTTTACTGATTTATGGGTGTCCATCATGCATTTTGGATATTAGGTCTTTACTTATGTACCAGATATTGTCTCTAATTTGTCACATCCATTCAGTTTTTATGGAGTCTTTTGTCTCACATATGTTTAGCATTTTATAATGGTCACACTATCAATTTTCTGTTCTGTGACTGTGCACTTTATCTCTCTCACCAAAATCTTAAGCCTTGTCTCCTATAGTCTTCCTAATAATTCTGTTTAATTTTGGCATGTCAGTGTCTTACAACCCAACATTAAAAAATTTTTTTTTGTTCATTCACATATTTTGAGTTTTTATTGCATGCATTTTACTTTCAGATTTCATGGTATCGCTTTTAAATGAGAGCATTTGGTGACCTTTTCATAGACTAGAAAAGTTGTTGCTTTTTCCCATCACATTTCTTTTTTCTAGTTGTTGTTTTTGTTTTTCCTAATGATGACACGAAGCTTCAGCCTGATACGATGCAGAACCCTGGGCCGAGCATCAGGAGGAAAAGAGATCAGCATTTTGGCTGCCACCCAGCTTTCTGTGTGTCTGTCTGTCTACACACAGACATTTTGTCCGTTTGAGCCTCAATATCCTCTCTCTCGAAATGAGAGCATTAATCTGCAAACTCTAGGGGCGCCTGGGTGGCTCGGTGGATTAAGCATCTCACCTCTTGGTTTCGGCTCAGGTGATGATCTCAGGGTCCGGGAGTTTGAGCCCCACATCCAGCTCTGTGTGCTGACAGCATGGAGCCGGCTTGGGATTCTCTCTCCCTCGCTCTCTGCCCCTCCCCCACGCACGCTCCCTCTCTCAAAAGTAAATAAACATTAAAAAAATTTCTGCAAACTCCAAGTTCTTTTCCAGCTCTCGTATTTTTATAATTCTACCTTGATGAAATTTAATCTTTTAAGAGATTTGTGTTGGCGTTGCTTAAGACCTTTGACCTGAAGGGAAATTATACATTGGAAACCGGGGGAGGAAAAATCGTTGAGAACCTTCTCTCGCAGAGTTATTTCCCAGATGTCATCTGCGGTATATTAGGCGGTTTAGAGACCTTCTGCAAAACAACATAAAGGATGGGTGACCAAATACATTTGGAAAAATACCTCTTATTGCTTACTGTATTCATATCCAGCTCTTGGAGATTGCAAACACACATTCATTTCCTCCACTCTGCCAGTGCCTGGGGGCAGGTGACTGTCACCAGTCCCGGAGAATGCAGGAATTCTCAGCCTGTGTGTGCCAACCCCTGCTTGTCTCTGTGCCTCAGCCAATCACACTGCCCTTCTGGGTTGTCCCTGTCTTGTTAATTACTGTTTGGGCAGCTGGTCCTAATCCTCCAGCCTAGGATCAGGGCCAGGCCCAACAGAAGACATCTCTTGTCTCTGCTGAATTTACTATTGTTTTGCTTCTGCACACGGCTCTGGAGAGCTGAATGGAGCTTTCAAGTAGGGCTCGTTTGAACAGAGATTTTTGGGTTCTGGCTTGGACCCACCTATGCCGATGATGCCCCTGAATGCCAAATTTCCGTTTTCGGGTACAGGCAGCAAAGTTATCGTTATGGCAACTTTACAGCCCCAAGGCGCCACGGCTTCACTCTGCTCCAGCATCGAAAATAAAATAATAAGCGTAAAAATAAGGCACCGGCATTGAATTCCTTGCCTTCTCTCCTCCATTTTCCATCATGGTAGCCGGAGGTGCAGAAGGTGCCTGCACCAACCAGGGGTGTACATGCGTGCGCGCGTGTGTGTGTGTGTGTGTGCGTGTGTGCAGGGGGAGGTGGTGACTCTGGTTTTTCCCAGCAACCCGCTGGACGTGAAGGTGATGGAGTGAGCACTCCGTCTGCTCTGAAACCAAGTGCCAGCAGTTTGCTTGGCCTCTTCGGCAATTGAAGGTCTTCCAGATAGGCATTTCCAAAGAGAGAGCTGTGATAGCAAACATCTTGCTTAAAGCTTCGAAGAGAAAACATTTCTGTCATCCAGAAATCTGCTTATTTATCTCTTAGGAAAACATTTATAAATATAGTTGTAAGGAGACAGAAAGCACTCCGTTCTGGGTGAGCTTGTGAAACTCCTGTTTGTTGACTTTCTGTCGGAACCCTTTCCTTTTTGCCTCTGCTTCCCTGCAGCAAGTGGGCGTGGGGTCTCCTTGGACGCCTGTTTTCAATTGCAATGGAAGCTGAAATACCTCTAGGTGACATGCTGAACACTGGTCAAGGCTGGGCGCTGGTGCTTTTTTATTTTTTTTTTCGTCTGTGAGGCTAATAAGAAAACTTTGAATGTAGAACTTAAAATGAGCCTACACTGAATCGGACTCATTAAAAACTTAAAATATACCTCAGCATCCAACGCCCTCCAGCAATTCGAACAGAAGGTGCTCTATGTATTAAAAGAAGAAATAAGCAGTTTGAGTTCTAATAGGACACAACAAACAGCCATTGATGAGTCAGGGCAGCTCTGGAGGGTTTCCTAATTGGGGGTGGGGGAGGGGGCGTCTGCAGTGGTACTGAGGCCCCCGCACATGTCAGGAGTGGGGACAGTGGGGTGGGAGGAAACGGAGGGGACGGAAGGAGCGGGGTGAGAGAAGGGGAGCCGAGGACGTGAGACGCCGTTGAAAACAAGGGGTGACCGCGCTCCTGGGAAAGGAGGGACTTAGTTCAGAGGCCAGGACGGAGCGCTGACAAGGGTAAAGCCTGCCACCGAGGGACATTTGTGGGCATCCCCGCTGGTACTTGGAAACTCGAGTAAATCAGATTTGAAATTCTGCCCAGCCTGGGGAGGCGCAGAGGACTCTCCTAAAGGGGTCGAGAGAAATTTGCAAGGATATGCTGGAGCCTGGAGGTTTGAATAAGAAAAAATACTAATCAAAGGAGGACGTGTGTGTGTGTGTGTGTGTGTGTGTGTGTGTGTGATTTTTTTTGGAGGGATGTCCTTATTTTTTTTTTATTTGAGAGAGAGAGAACATGTGTGCTGGGGAGAGGCATGGGGGGTGATGGAGAGAGACAGAGGGAGGGAGGGAGGAAGAGAGAGAGAGAGAGAGAGAGAGAGAGAGAGAGAGAATGTTAAACAGGCTCCATGCTCAGGACAGAGCTTGACGTGGGTCTCCATCCCACGACCCTGGGATCATGACCTGAACTGAAAATCAAGAGTCGGATGCTTAACCAACTGAACTCCCCAGGTGCCCCATATTCTTTCTGGACTATTTTCTGGGTCTTCTGATTGCTTCCACACATGGCTTTCCTGGGATGGATTGCTTTCAAGGGTTTATAAAAGTCTTTTTTTTTTTTTTTTTTTTTTTTTTAAAGGAAGGGGCACCTGGGTGGCTGAGTCTGTTGAGTGTATGACTCTTGATTTCAGCTCAGGTCATGATCTCATGGTCGTGAGATCGAGCCCCATGTCGGGGTCTGCTCGGCATGAAGCCTGCTTAGAATTCTCTCTCTCTGTTTCTCTCTCTCTCCCTCTTCCCTTCCCCAACTCATGTGCATGTGCACATGAGCACTCTCTCACTTTTCTCTCTCTCTGAAAACAGAAAAAAATCTCAAGGCTTTCCGTACCCCCATTTTTTTAAAAGAAGGAATCTAAAGGTTTGTATGGTCCCCAGTAAAGCTTGTCAGTAATTTGATGATCACTCCAGCCGCCTTGTGGGTGAGGGAAGGCACATGAAGATTTCTGGCCAATGAGTCGTGTGCGAGTGGAAGTCACTTGGAATTTCAGGTCAGAGCATTTAGTTACCGCTGCAGAACTTTCTGGAACTCTTCCCCAGGTGATTGGGCCTGGAGTGAAATGACATTCGGTAGACCAAGGATTGACACACTTGCTCTATAAAGGGCTGTATAGTAAATATTTTCGGTGAGTGGATGAGCATGGCTGGGTGCCAGTAACCCTTCTGTTGTGAGAGTGGGTGGCAGGCAGTTGGGCCACGTGGAGCAGGGCACCCAGATGATCCCTGCTCGACGTGAGACGGGAGAAGCAAACTTAGCTTTGGAGCTGCTCTCAGTCCCGGCCTGGCCGACTGATAGAAGGTGAAATGGGGCCAGTTTCTGGTTGATGAAAATAGACACCTTCCCAGGAAGTTGGTCAAGATGAAACCCCAGACCACGTCCCTTTTGGTCACCAGCTGTGTGGTCCTAACTTTGCACTTTTCTTTTTTTTAATGTTTATTTACTTTTGAGACAGAGCGTGGGCAGGGGAGGGGCAGAGAGAGAATGGGAGACACAGAACTGAAGCAGCTCCAGGCTCCAAGCTGTCAGCACAGAACCTGTCACGGGGCTCGAACACATGAGCCATGAGATCATGACCTGAGCTGAAGTCGGACGCTTAACCGACTTTGCCACCCAGGCGCCCATAACTGAGCTTTTCTGATGCTCCTAAGACTGTTCCCAGCCAGCAGCCTAAAGATGTCTCCTTATAAGAAGGACCCAAGAGCTGGGGTCTTAAAGGACTGGGTGGGGGGGGGACATATCTTATTACTGGGGCGTGGTCTCTGGGAGAGGGAGTTTTCTATTCTATTCTGTTCCCGCCCCCACCCTCTTCCATGGAGCTGTCAGCTGCCCGGGGAAGATGGAGGGAAGACTGTACAACCTGCCTTCTTAACATTCCTCTGGACACCACCCTGCACCTGTGTCCCGTGCCTGGGGCAGCCGTGCCGTCCCCACTCTGCGTCGTGTCCCAGCTGTTCGTGGGTCCCTCCCCTCAGATCACTCCTCCAGGGACAGGTCTGGTTCTTACTCATCTCCGTGCCCTCGGAGGCTGCCACACGGCAGGTGCTTGAGAAATTCTTTCAGATCCTCTGTCGGAACTTTTTGGATTTTATTTATAATTTCTGAGGCAAACCACGTATTTTCTAATCCCTACTCAAAATCTCTGCTCTCGCAGCCGAGAACTGCTCTCCAAAGCTTTGTTCAGTCCACTTCCTAACAGCTGTCCTGTTTCTCCCCCGCTGAGATGCACACACACCATCTGCTCTGGGCCCCGGGAGGCCCTCTCCCCGCCCCCCTGCAGGCTCTGGGCTGGGCAGTCCTCTGCCCTCCTGAAGTTCATGTGCATTTTGTGGCTCAGAGGGGACTTTTTATCCTCTCACTTGGTAATAAAGCTGCACGGACAGCAAGTGACAGAAGCTGATCCGTGGGACTGGCGGCCACGAAGTGGGTCTTCAGCTCCTACTTTCTCCTCTTCCCGTTCTTCTCAGACATTTGTTAGTTCCTTCCTCAAGACTGCCTTTTGCCTCCTGATTTCACTCGGCTTGGACATTTTCTTTCCACCTCATGTTTGCCAATTCAGCTCTGCCGTTTTGGGTTTGAATTGGGGAGGGGGATGCATGGGCCCCCTGTGCTCAGAGCTCAGAATAGGGGTCCCCAATTTGTGTATGAATTACAGCTAGCTCTCGTGGCTCCCTGGAGCACAGCTCTGTGTGGCCAGTTGTGAGCATTTGGTTTGGGTGGGGACCCTGCAGGAGCCAGGAGGGAACATAGGATAAAATGCAATTCCCGCTCTCTGGGCTTTTACAACTGGCAGCCGTGCAAGGTGTATGCAAGGGGCAGGCAAGAGAGAGGAGGGAACGGTGGCTTTGCGCAGAGGACCGTGTCCGTGACAGTGAAGATGCCGGGGGCTCTCCATGGGCAGGGCGGGAGGGATAGTATGTGGGGCAGAGGAAACGGTGGAGCAAAGGCCCCCAGGTGTGCCCATGCAGGTGAGCGTGCTTGAAAACCACAGGTGTGCACACGCGTGTGAGCACGGACAGAGACCACGAGTGTGCACATGCCTATGAGCATGGTTCACAGGCCCCCAGGTGTGCCCATGCAGGCAAGCATGCTCAAGGACCACAGGTGTGCACACGTGTGTTTGCACGGACAGAGACCACGGGTGTGCACACGCGTGTGAGCATGGTTCACAGGCCCCCAGGTGTGCCCATGCAGGCGAGCGTGCTTGAAGACCACGGGTGTGCACATGCATGTGAGCACGGACAGAGACCACGGGTGTGCACACGCGTGTGAGCATGGTTCAGAGACCCCCAGGTGTGCACATGCAAGCACGTGCAATGGGAATAGCAGGAACTGGGCCAGACGGGCAGGTACAGACAAGGTGACCCGAGTGTCCTAATGGAGTGCAAAGCTGGCTTTGGGCACCGGGTGGGGGTTGAGCGGAGCCGCGGTGTGGCGCCGTGTGCCTCTCAGGACAAACTCTGGGGCGGGGGTGTGAAGAAGGGGGCGGAGACCTGTCATGAGGCAGTTTCAGTAAGATTTGATGAGTGGGAGAGGGGAGGACAGAGATGCGAGAGAGGAGTGTGGCCGGAACCGGCAGGCTCGGGGACAGATTCTCTGTGGGAGACGAGAACGGGGTAGGAGGTGGAGGTGTCCCTGAGGATGAAAATGTGGGCCGTGGGACGGGGCTCAAATAAAAGCCCTGGTTCACGTGTATTTATTTTAAAGGACAGCTCACGGTCGGTGCCCGCGATGGTGTCGCTGGCTGAACTTGCCCCCACTCCATGAACAGGGAACCCTGGGAAGGAGATGGGAAATAGACCACAAATCTGGGGTCCCCGAGGGGGGAGGGAGGGGGGCTGCACCCCCCCAGGAGGCCAGCGAGGGCCATTGGGGTGGGACCTTTCAGGGACTGGCGAGCCATGAGCTGCAGAAACCCCAGAGCTGCTTCAGGGCTGGTGAGGGTCCAGAGGGGAGCAGCTGGGTGGAGACCGGGTGCCTCGGAGCAAGGAGGACGGACCCCCGGAGGTGAGGCCTGTGTTCAAGGGCTCGGCCGTTCTTTGGCGCCCACCTCTAAGGATGGGTGGGGCCGGGAATCCTGACAGAGATAGGTCCTGCCCGTGTCACACAGCATCATCGGAGTGGCCTGCAGGGACCTGGGGGTCAGAGGACAGACAAGAATAGAAGAAGGGGGGGTCCTGTTCACAAGAGCCACCCCAACGGGACAGATGAGCCCTATCATTGCTCACGTGGTTGTGTGGATTTTCTCTTGATTCCCCTAATGACACAGATGAGGCAGTGAGGATTCGAGAACGTTTAGATTTTCTGTGTCCCTGAAGGCCACGTCCACCGTAGATATAAGAAGTACGTGGCCAAACAGCTCATGGTCCTCCTCACATGCAACTGACATCTTCTCAGGCCCTCACCACGCGGCCACCGCCCAGCCCGTCAGTCTTGACCCTGCGTGCAGCCTGCCAGGTCTCCTCAGGCTCTGTGCTAGTGACGCCTTCCCTCGGGGCCATCAGCTGTGGCTTCGTTGATGGGGAGAGGGCTGTAGGGATGACTCGGAAGGCCGCCTCCTGCTCCCAGCACGGGGACCCCCGTCTGCTCTTGGGGAAACACCAACCTGTGTGTCCTTGGCTCAGGTCCCCCCAGAGGTCACTTCCCTGCAGCCCCTACTGCTTGCCCGAGGGTCTCGCTGACCAAGGCACATTTTCTAGAGCCGCGGACAGTCCATTCTTTCAGCCCACACAGAGCCTGGAGTCCCGCGATGAAATAAAACCGAGTCCCTCGGCGCCCACCGGGGCCAGCATCGCCGGTGCACGTCAGGGGTGCCGGGTTTGAAGAGGAACCACTTGTTTTTTGAGGACCAGTTATTGGCTGCTCACTCACCAGGAAGGAGCTGGAAAGTTTTCACGAAATCTCATCTTGGCCATTCTTTGTAATCTTTTAATTCTGCTCTTTCTGAATCTTTAAAAAGTCATGAATCTTTTAATTCACCCTCTTTCTGAAGAGGGTGGAACGTCGTGTTTGTTGTTTTTGCTTTGGCAAGTTTTAAAGGGCTCTTTAAAATTCTGCGCCTCTCAGAATGCTATTTTTGTCTTCATATTTTCCCACGCCCCCTGTGTTTTCAATTAATGAAACAAAGGGAAGGGTGTGGGTCTCTGAGTTATGAGTCTGTTCATTGCAAAGGGCTTCCTGAACCGTTTGAATGATAAAGGCGACCTGGAAGGTGATCATAGTGAGGAATGATATCAAGACCGGAATACTCACTGATGGGGGCACGGGCAGTATCCAAGGCAGTGAAAGTAAGACCTTCTTTAAATGGGGCTGTGGGGGTGCCTGGTGGCTCAGTCATGATCTCGTGGTTTGTGGGTTCAAGCCCCGCGTTGGGCTCTGTGCTGACAGCTCAGAGCCCGGAGCCTGTTTCACATTCTGTGCCTTCCTCTCTCTCTGCCCCTCCCGTGCTCACACTCTTTCTCTCAAAAATAAATAAAGCATTAAAAAAAATTTAAATGGGGCTGTGGGGGCACCTGGGTGGCTCAGTCGGTTAGGCATCTGACTCTGGATTGCAGCTCAGGTCATGATCTCCCAGTTGGTGAGACAGAGCCCCGCATGGGGCTCCACGATGGCAGTGTGGATGGGGCCAGCTGGGGATTCCCTCTCCCCCTCTGCGCCTCCCCAACTCCTCCCCCCCCAACCCTAGGTCTCTCTCAGTAAATAAACATTTAAAAAAATGACGCTGTGGATTCTCTGAATTCGAAGAGACAAAAATGGAGCCTGTGAGTCTGATAGCAGGCGGAGAATCCTCTCTGTCAGGGTCACACAAGTAATGCTCTGTGGCCCCGCGGATGAGGTGGAGGCAAGCAGTGGTCGTGTGACACGGGGTGGGGGGGATGATGGGCTGCAGGGATGCCCCCGTCTAACCGGGAGACGTGGGCAGTGTTAGCCCACGGTTGCCACGTGGGAGTGTGGGCTCGGGGCCACACAGTCTCCTGCTGGTTGTTTCGAACCCAGAAGTCTGGATTCGATGTAAAGTTTTCTGTTTTCAAATGCCGGCACTTAAAACTCCCCATGAAGGGCCGCACACCTTCATGCCAGTCTGCAAGCTTGGCCCATAGAATTGCTTGTACGTGACCCTCTGTCATTGTCTGCTGAAAGTGCTCCTGACCCTGTGGTGGTTTTTTCCTCTCTCTGGAGCCTCGGCTGTCATCCCGCACCCTCCGCCCCGGGCATGCTCTTGCTGCCCGGCTGCTGTCAGTCTGTTGCACCGGTCACCTAGCGAGGCGGCAAGCGGCCCTGTGCCCCTCCCCCATGGCTTGGCCCCATGCCTTTCCTCCGGGCTCTCCTCCTCTTTCTGCCCTTCTGAATCTCCCCCACCTTCATCCTCTTCTGAGAAACCTTCTTCGGCTGGATTTTGCCCTTATTATGTGCACGAGGTTGTTCGAGTGAAAACGCGCTTGTCTGATGGTCCCTAGCTTCACTGATATTTTACCCAGTTCCGTCCTCAAGCAGCAGACACCCAAATGGCTTAATCCATAAAGGAAGTTGATTAGCTCACATAATAAAATCCAAGGGGACAGCAGGCACAACTGGATCTAGGTGTGATGATAACATCCTCAAGGATCTGTTTGGCCGTCTTTCACCTTTTCGGTGGCTACGTGAATTTTCTTTGGGGTGAGAGACAGGCCTCAACAGCTCTAGACCTTCACCCTATCAGTTGGGCCAACTCCTCATGAAGAATCCTTCTCTTTCCCAGTGATCCCAACAAAAATTGCTGCTTGCATTTCATTGGCCCAGCCCATCATGTGCCCACCTCTGAACCAATCACTGTGACCAGTGGAATAGCATACACTGATTGGCCTGGCCTGGGTCACATGACAGTCCCGGACTTTCACGTTGTATGAGCTGTACCTGAACCAACATCAGAAAAAAGGAAGTAGATACTAGTTTAGCTAAAATCATGTATGTTCACTGCACTTGGTTCTCCAACTAAATTAGAAAATTTAGCATTTAGAATTTGTAAATCAGAACTCTTAGCCAGTTTTAGTCCTAAATAGATATTAACTTATTTCTTTATTCAAATAAATAGATTCATAAATAATTTTGTTTTGATTTACCATGTGATGTGCTGCATTGCAGGGTTCTATGCGGATGGAGAGAATAAGACCATTTTGATGAGTCTGGAAATGACTCTGGATCTGGAAGAATTATCCAAGTGATTAAGTAGAATTATGAGAAATTATGTGAAGGAGAAATATTAGGAAATTTGAGTGTAAAATAGGGAGGTATGGTACAGTCCAGGAGGTCAGACATGACTTTCCAGAAGAGGGGATACCAAACTGGGATCTAAAGAATAAGTGGGTTCGCTCAAGAGAAGGTTGTGTGGGTTTGGGGGTATGGATATTGTTTCCAAGTGCTCATTAAACTCAGATTGGATGTTGACATTTATACCGCCATGGATTAAGTTTCTGTAAAGACTTATTTTTTTTTAATTTTTAATATTTATTTTGGTGGGGGAGGGGCAGGGAGAGAGGGAGACACAGAATCCAAAGCAGGCTCCAGGTTCTAAGCTGTCAGCACAGAGCCTGACGCAGGGCTTGAACTCATAAAAAACTGTGAGATCATGACCTGAACTGATGTCAGATGCTTAACTGACTGAGTCACCCAGGCACCCCTGTAAAGGCTTCTTAATAAAAAAGTTTCTGTGACTTTCCTGAGGATGGTTACCACCAATAAAATATGGGCTTTTTTTTTTTTCTGGAAGAAGACTTAGCTGATCCACAGATACCAACCTGTGAACTTTTGGTCTACGCAGTAATGTTGGTATTTGTGGTGGTTGTGAAGCCATCCACAAGGCCCCATGCCCAAGGCCCAAAGGCCCACGTTAATGAGCTGACTAAGCTTAGGGATGGAGTTTGGGACCTAAGAATGCAGCTTCCCTCTAGAACTCTAACTGGTCCCATAATGCTGAGACTTTCAGTCTTGGTCTTCCGAGTATCATGTCCCTTGATACTTGAAGGTTGTAGGGTAAGAATTTGTTTCCCAAATATTAAGCACACTGCAGGCCATTGAACTTCGTCCTCTGGCACTTCTAATTGTCTCCTGACCCAAACTACTTTACTCAAATCCTACTTGAGAGGCAAATGGGTTTTCAGTAGTGTCAGGGTATTTTTAATGTGCAGTGTTCATATCCTCTGTGGGCTGGGCAGCCCCTGAGATCAGAGTGGAGCCCGGGCTGTGGTCTGAAACTTGCTGCAATAGGAGTGGGTGGTGATCGGACCGTTCAGAGTGTGATGTGCGTTTCAGAGTTAATTTCCTACTGCCTTTTCTAGGATACACACTGTTAGTTATTTATAGCTTTCCCTCTCTCCGTGCTGATCTTCCTGCATTTTTGATTTGCAAAATCAATTTTATTTTGGTCCGTTTTCAGTATTTGTTGTTGTGATGGCCTGGATTGATTGGAAACCCATGACTGTGCACTTGAGAAAAATCCAGTCACTTCACGGGAGAGTCTGTGAAATCTCAGCTCTTCCTGGTTTGAAAGGAAGTTCTGGAGAACAAGTCAACTCCAGCTTCTTTTTGCTGGGGGAGTGGAATTTGGGGGAGGTGATGGAGAAGGATGCCCTCTTTTCCTTCCTGGTCTGGGATAGTCACGGTTAATACGTAGCCAAAGGTTGACCTGATGCTAATGGTAAAAAAAAATATTCACTTGAAGCCAGTTGAAGTCCTTCTCAGCCAGGGGTCACCTCTGTCAGGTGAGATGTGACCTGTTTGGAGTCTTTGGTCTTCTCCGACTTGGTCCGGAAGGTCAAATGTCTGCTTGGGGACAGGCCACCTTTCTGTTTAGCTTTTAGATTGGGGGATGGGCAGGAAGTAGCCATGCCTCCCCTCTCTGCTCTTCATAATTAAAACCAGTCTGAACATTGATTACCGATCTTTTGCATGGTGTGGTCTGAGGTGCACCGGGCAACTCTGATGTCCACGATACTTGCCGTACGCAAGTTACCGCGTTGCCCTGAACATGAGTTCTGGAATTGATTTCCTGACCAGACTGCGGGAGTATTAGCCCAGTACTGAAATTAGCAATCAGCTTCAAGGGCACAGGCTAATTATTTATTTTGCTAAATAACACAGACCCACTCTGGCTTAATTACAGTAGTTTTGCTATGAAAAAGAATTGTGGTGTTTTCACGTCACCCTATCTCATTAATGAGACTCTGCTCACTTTTACTGGCTACCCTCTGCAGTGCCCTTTGGTTTGAAATGATTTTCCAATTTGCTAATGTCATTTGTGAAAGAGGAATACTTCCAAACTATCTTTGATAGGTGAAACATTTGTGTTTTGGAAAAGCCTTAATGTTAATCTCTTCCTGGCTTTCGAGACCTGCCTGTGTACAAATAGATCGTCTTTGCTGTCTGTGTGTGTCTCAGAAATCAGCATTTGGTTTAATCCCAGCATTGAGGATCTCAAGGGCCAGGGTCCTGAGCAGGAGTCCTGAGGATTGAACCCACCAACCATCAAGGGTCCTATGTTTCAGTCCTAGGTCTGCCGCTAGGTAGCTAGGTGGCCTTGGACAAGTTACCTAACATTTATGGGCCTCAGTTTACTAATTTGTAAGATAAGGGGGTTCATTCTTATATTCAGATATAACCTGAGCAGCTCCTATGTGCCAGGGAGTGTTGCAGGTACTAGGAATATAACAAAAAACAGGATTAGACAGGATTCGTCATCACCAGGAAAAGACCACGGAAAAGACAGACAATAAACACATACGTGAAGAAATGAGATCATTTAAGTGAGTGATAATTCTGTGACACCAAATGTAACTGGGTCAGCTGGGGATAGAGGGGCTGCTTCAGGCAGGGACCTCCCCTCTGGGAATGGTGACTATAGAAAATGGTGCTATTAGAAAGTTGAATAAAGAAAAGGAGCCAGGGGCACCTGGGTGGCTCAGTCGGTTAAGCGTCCGACTTCAGCTCAGGTTATGATCTCTTGATTCGTGAGTTCGAGCCCCGTGTCAGGCTCTGTGCTGACGGCTCAGAGCCTGGAGCTGCTTCAGATTCTGTGTGTGTCTCTCTCTCTTTCTCTGCTCCTCCCTTGCTTTGTTCCCTCGCTCTCTCTCTCTCTCTCTCTCTCAAAAATAAATAAACACTAAAAAATAAATAAATAAATAAATAAATAAATAAAAGGAGCCAGGTCTGCAAAATTTGGAGGAAGATCTATTCAGGCAAAGGAAGGACCCATCATGCAGTTCTGTAGGCAGGTCCCTTAAAGTGTCATCCCGCTCTTAAATCCAGAGATTCGTGTGCCAGACACAGGAATCAGCCTGTGTTCTCCAGGGTGGCTCGTGTCATCTCTCCTTTGTTATCGTTTTGGGTGAGACTTTTGTGCCTTTATGGAGGGTCAGCATTGGTCCTGATTCCTTCCTATTCATCATGTGTTAACCCTCCCACAGTGTCTCCACCTGGTGAAATTCAATCTGGAAATCGCCCTGTATCATCCCTGTCGCCTCTAGTGGATATGAATGTAGCAGGGGAGTGAGAGAATCCTGCTGAGGGGCGCCTGGGCGGCTGAGGTCCGACTTCAGCTCAGGTCATGATCTTGGGGTGCTTGAGTTCAAGTCCTGCATCAGGCTCCGTGTTGACAGCTTGGAGCCTGGAGCTGCTTCGGATTCTGCGTCTCTCTCTTTGCCTCTCCCCACTTGAGCTCGCTCTTGTGCACTCTCTTTCTCCCTCTCTCTCTCTCTCTCAAAAATAAATAAACCTTAAAGAAAATTAAAAAAAAAAAAAAGAAAACCCTGTGGAGCCTCATGTCTACCCCTCTCCCGATGATCAGAAATTGTCTGACAATAATATGCAATTTGAGATTGTAGTTTTCCTGTTCTTTTCAGCGAGGTCCCGTGATGTGACGTGCAGGCACTTTAACTAGTGTTGATATTAGTCTAATTGATGACATCAATTAGGAGAACAAGGCAGCTACCAAAGAATAGCATCAGCAGGCAAAGCACTGACTCTTCTAATATAAATATATGGTGCCTTTGTGGCTCTAGCTGGTATCTAGACATGAACTGCTCAGTGACCGTCCTGTGCAACTCAGTAAATTGGTCAAGAGTTAGCAGGAAAGTCTCAGATTCACATAATTCCAGGCAGGCTGCCTCCCCACTACCAGGGAGCCCACTGGCCCAGGGGGTCCCACCTGGATGGACGACTCGGACTCCTTCCTTCCTCCCTCCCTCCCTCCCTCCCTTCCTCCTTCCCTCCTTCCTTCCGAATGGGTAGTGTGCTTCAGTGCCTGAAACATGATGCAATGATATCAACTTTAATAAGATATAATGAAACAACATGATATAACGATACCAACTTCAATACTATATAATGAAACAACAGTACAATCCTATCTAGACTCTACACAGATCTTTGCATGGCTGGCCCCTTGTGGTCATCCGGGTGGGTCTCTGCTCACATGTCACCTCTAGGAGGAGACCTTTGTTGACCACAAACCCAGAGCTGTCCTCCTGGCCAGTCACGACCGCGTCCGTCTGTTTTCATTCCTCGTAGCAATTACCTTTTGGAATGATGTTCTCATTTTTTTTTTTAATCATTTGTCTCTCTGTTCGAGAATGTGAACTCCATAGGGGCAGGGACCTGTGGGTTATACCCCCAGCACCTAGAAAACAGTCTAGTGCGTCAGAGATGCTCTTTAACTCTATGCTAAGTGAATGAATCCACCTCAGAGGGTCAGATGTTCCTGCCAACGTTTGCGACAGTGTTTTCTTCCTCCCCAAGCTCTGTGCATCAGTGAAGGGCTCATACTTGGAGAACTTCAGCCCAACAGTCTTCGGAAGGTAATTTTAGCTCTCAGAATCTTTGTTCTGTCATCTGTAAGTGGCAATGACCATCATATGTGCCTCAGAGCTGTTGCAAGCATTAATTTATAAGAAGTACGGTTTTTTTTTTTAATAGTTTATTGTCAAATTAGTTTCCACATAACACCCAGTGCTCATCCCCACGAGTGCCCTCCTCCATGCCCATCCCCCCCTCCCCCCACATCCATCAGGCCTCAGTTTTTGTCAGCATTCAAGAGTCTCTCATGGTTTGCTTCTCTCCCTTTCCCCCACCATTTCCGCCCTTCTTCTCCCCCTTGTTCCTCCGTCAAGTTCCTCCTAATCCTCCTATACGTGCAAACATATGATATTTGTCCTTCTCTGCCTGACTTATTTCGCTCAGCATAACACCCTCAAGGTCCATCCATGTTGCTACACATGGCCAGATTTCATTGTTTCTCATTGCCATGTAGTATTCCATGGTATAGATAAACCGTTTTTGTGCAGCATTAGTGTGGACTAAGTGTTACCGCTGGGGCATGAAGGCTTCGTGGCGCCAGCCTCCATCTTCACGGAGGTCGCAGGATCACCCAGAGTTTCTTTAATGTCCCACTAGGGATTTTTTTCCATTATCAATTGATCCAGGCCTTTTAAACCTATTTCAGTGTGAATTTGTTTTCACGGTGGTTAGTTTTGTGAGTTCACTCTTTGGTTGTTAGACTGGATCTTTCAAAAACTCATCACAAATCTCCAGGTGTGGTTTCAGCATTCAGTGGACTCCTGGGTCTACAGCCTTGTCCTCTGATGGAGCTTTTCTTTCTTTCGTGTGCTGTTCACTCATTTGTTTATTCAATAATTCTTTAAATTTTATTTATTTATTTTTGAGAGAGAGAGAGACAGAGCGTGAGCAGGGGAGGGGAAGAGAGAGAGGGCGACACAAAATCTGAAGCAGATTCCAGGCTCTGAGCTGTCAATACAGAGCCCGACGCAGGGCTCGAATCTATGAACTGTGAGATCATGATCTGAGCCAAAGTCGGACGCTTAACCGACTAAGTCACCCAGGTGCCCCTCATTCAATATTTTTTTAGTGAGCACCCACTTGGTGTCAGGCTCTGTCCTTGAGGCTGAGGGTACAACGGAGTGCAAGGTTGAAAAGGTCTGTCTTCCATTTTGTTGATGGAGAAATAACATATATATGTGCAAATAAATGTACCAACACACACACGTTCGCTATGAAGACAAGTGAGAGTACAGTGGGACAGAAGAGTCGCGTGCGGGGCTGCGAGTGGGGGCAGGTGGGTGACTATTACAGGTGGCATAGAAGCGCTCCCTGAAAAGGGGCACTGAAGGAAGCAGCAGGAGCAGGCATGTGGTTAAGTCCAGAAAGAGCATCTAAGGCAGAGGGGGTGCCGTCGGAGGGGCTCTGACGCTGGGCTGGCCTCGGTGTGTAGAAGGATCAAAAGGAGGTTGGCTCTGTCACCGGAGCCAAGAGAGCAGTGTGCAGCGCCAGGGCCGAGGCCAGGGCGATGGTGAAGCTTTCACTTTGTGGGGCTACGATGCCACGGTGAGGACTGTGGATTCTATTCTGAACGAGTAGGGGAATGATTAGAGGGTGTGGCATGGCCTCACGTGGGGGATCGTTTGTGGGGAGGGGGCAGGAGCAGCGAGGCCCACAAAGGGGCTGCCGTGGGCATCCAGGTGAGAGGTCTTCTTTGGAGAAATGTCTGTTCAAGTCCTCTGCCCATTTTTTAGAAATCATTTTTCTGGCATTCACACCCCTAGTATGTTACGGGAACCATCTGGCCCATCCTCAGTCTGCATTGTTTGGGGTGGGGTCACATCACACTGTCCCCAGTGTGGCCACATGTCCCAGGGCTGGACACTCAGATGACTTCATTCCTCTAGACATGGTGTGCTTAGGCTGCGGCATGTCACCCAAGCCTCGCCAGTGAGACTCAAGCACGGGCTTTCTTGTGAACAGCTTGGAGAAGGAGGTTCTCTTTCCATTGAGGTCATCAGCAGGAGCATGATGGGTCTGGACCGAACTCCCAAACACCACTGCGTGAAGAGCTGCTGTTTGAATGTGGAGTCAAATCAAAAACAGAGAGAGAGAGAGCGAGGGACTCTGTCCTGATGATATTGCTTGAGCCCAAGATCCAATCTGCCCCCCTGGGAATATTCTGTCATATGAACCAATACATTCCCTTTAGTTCCTTTTTATATTGTGGCAGAAGACTCTTAACATAAAATATACCATGTTAATCATTTTTAAGGGTAGAGCACAGTAGTGTTAACTGCATTTACTTTGTGCAACAGATTTCTAGAACTTTTTCATCTTGAAAAACTGGAATACTATACCCATTGAACAACAACTCCCCTTTACCCCTTTCCGTAGCCCCTGGCAAGGACCACTGTGCCTTCCGTTTCTTATGAGTTACCCTACTTTAAGAGCCTCCTAACTGGAATTGTACAGTCCTTTTCATTTAACATAATGTCCTCCAGGCGCGTATCCATGCTGCACACGTGGCAGGACTTCCTTCTTTTTTTTTCCCCTAATGTTTATTTTTGAGAGAGAGACTGAACGTGAGCAGGGGAGGGCAGAGAGAGAGAGAGGAAGACACAGAATCCGAAGCAGGCTCCAGGCTCTGAGCTGTCAGCATAGAGCCCGACGCGCAGCTCGAACTCCTGAACCATGAGATCATGACCTGAGCTGAAGTCAGATGCTTAACCGACTGAGCCACCCCGGTGCCCCTGGACTTCCTTCTTTTTAAAGGCTGAATAATACTCCATTGTATTTACACATCACGCTTTCTTCATCCATCCATCCATCCATCCATCCATCCATCCATCCATCCATCCATGACACTTGGGTTACTTCTGCCTCTTGACTATTGTGAATAAGGCTTCATTCAACATGGGTGTGCAAATAATCTGAGATACCATTTTTCAATTCTTTTGGGTAAATACCCAGAAGTATAATCGCTGGGCCATATGGTAATTCTATTTGTAATTTTCTGGAGGAACCTTCATACTGTCTTCATAACCAGCTGCACTGCCTTATACTCCCACCAATAGTGCACAGTTTCTCCACATTCTCGCCCAATCTTGTGATTTCCTGGGGGGGTGGGGGTGGGGTTGTGCTTTTGTTTTTTGCATAGTGGCTTTCCTAGGGGGTGTATGGTGACATCTCACTGTGGTTTTGATTTTGGCCTTTCCTGATGGCTCATGATACTGCACAGCTTTTCATGGGCTTGTGGGCCATTTGCATGTCTTCTTTGGAGAAATGTCTGTTCAAGTCCTCTGCCCATTTTTTTAAATCGAATTGTGATTTTGTTGTTGTTGGGTTGGGGGAGTTCTCTCTGTATTCTGGATATTAACCCATCAGGTACATGCTTTGCAAATACTCTCTCAAAGCATAGGCTGCTCTTTCACTCTGTGCATTGTTTACTTGTCTATGCAGACGTTTTAAAATGTGCTGTTTAAAGGTGAAGTTTTACAGTGCACTGTCCCCTGGAGCTCAGGTCCGCCAGCTTCCAGCCACCTGCTGGTGTCTTTTACCCTTGAAATGGTGAACTGCTGCATTTTATTTCGTGCCATTTCAGGAGAAATCCTTCAACTGGAGTGGCTTACGGAAACATCTGCCTGGAAGTCGGCGCGGATGTTCGGTTGTAAAATGCAGTTTTTCTCTGAATCCCACGAGGGAATCGCGTGCGGTGTTGTGGGGTCAGATGCGCACATCAGTCCGTGTGCCTCAGAGGGAGTGCCTTCATCCGTGGCGCCCAGAAGGTTCTCTGGTGTGTCGTGAAGACAGCTTGCTCTCGGAAGCATTGTCCAATAGCGGGCCGTAGCCAAGGCCGGGGGGCAGTGTAACTCTCCAGCATTAAAATATGATTTATCTTGTTTCCCAGTAACTGTTTTTGAAAGGTTTATGCAGCTCGAACACCCCATTGGCTGGTTGGACTGGGCACCTTTGTCAGAGCAGGGCCGCTGTGTCACAGTTGGTACACACAGGCTGGTGACAGCCTTAGGGGCTGCCCCTCCCCCTTAAGGGGAGAATGTGCCCTTCGCTGTGAGGAGTGCAGTATGTGACAGCCACCAGCCGCTTCCACATTCAGGGCCCCCCTTGGCTGGCAAGCTCAGTCGAGGCCACTCTTCCCCCAGCCGGGCCCCAGCCATCGGCCATGCACGGTGGGGATTCTGGGCCCTGGGATCCCTGCCCAGGGAGGGACTTGCTACCACGCGGTGTCTCCTCTGGAGCCCCTTTGAGAGCCATATCTCAGTGGCATCTTCAGCGGGTTTTCCCGATTGGAGGAAAAGAAATAGCAAAGACAGGTTGCAAAGAAAAGCTCCAGGTTGGTGTCACTTTGAAAATGAGGGTGAGGAGCAAACCCCAGACGGCTCGGGTCACATGTGGGATTTGCTCATGGGTCAGAGCAGGGAAGTGGTCTCATCCCTTGGCGACTTGGGCGTCTGCATTTCCCCCCAGAAGCCGGTCCCCTGCTCCAGTCGTCCGTGTCCCTGTGCGTCTGCGTTTCTCCCAGGCATCAGGCTAAGGGGGAAGGCAGTCCCCGTGGTTCTCGCCCGTCCTGTCACCTGCTGGCCCTGGGCGCACCGAAGTGGGCGCGGCTGCTCCCTGGCTACGGGGCTGTCCTGCTGGGGCGCAGGCTGCCGAGGCGGGGACTGAAGATCCGAGTGCAGACTCTGGCCTTTCCTGGAATTACGAGAAATGCCATGAAACCCTCCGGCCAAGCCAAGGGAAGCCAAGAATTCACCAGTTCAGGGCCGTGGCATATAACGCACCCCTGGTCCTTTCTGGTGGTAGGTTTGGATGGCGCCTTCTCCCTCTGAGGGCTGGGGGACCTGAGGTGAGGACTGTGTGGGTTTCTGCTCCAGGGCGGCCAGCCCCCCACTGGGGTGGGCACCACCTGCTGGGAGCACTCAGCAGGCGGCGTCAGCATGGGCTCTGCAGCGCCCCCTCAGGCCGGGCGAAGCAGCGCGTCTCAGTCGTTGCCGGGAACTCGAGCCTTCGAAGCACCGCTGAAGCGGACAAGTCTGGACGTGTCCCTGTGCTGAGGGCATCGCAAGGTGACCCCTTCAACCCTCACGATGACCCGCTGAGGCCCGTGTTGTCAGGGCCCCTGCCGCTTATGGAGGCCTGGGGAGCCTCAGAGACCGGTCCGCCCCCTTGCAGGGGGAAGGCACAGGCAGGATTCATCTCCTGGTCTGAGCGCAGAGCTCACTGTCTTACTCTCTGCCCTGGGATGGCCCCCCCCCCCCCACAGGCCAGGGGCCCTACCTCCTCCATTCTTGGGGTCTCAGGCCTAGCAGAGGCCCCGACACATAGGTCCTCGTAAAGGCTTGTGGGAGCTTCAGACATGCCAACCTCCAGGTTATCAGGCAGCGAGATCTGCGATTCCAAGTTCTTCTGGTGGAAGGCGAATGGAGGCTGCAACAACGGCTTGAGGAGAGTGAATTACCCAGATAACTGGGGAAGCTCCATGGTTTGCTTCTGTGTAGAAATAGCCCCAGCAGCAGTGTGGGGGTGATTTCCCTGCATCTGAAGGTGTGCAGCCAGGAAGGTCCTGCCCATAGGCGTTGGTGGGTGGGCTTGCTCACGGCCGTTGTCTTCTGGGGAAGTCGGATTTCTTCAACCTCATTCAGGAACCCCTGTAAGAAGAGCTTGACTCCGTGCCTGAGCGTGTTACTTAAAGCCGCTGCGAATATTTGCGCACGCCCCACCCCCACGCCCTTACTCATGCTCCCTACACTTTGGTTTTTGCTGGTGTTTCCCTGGGATGCTATTGTGTGACCATAGCATTTGCTATGGTGCTTGCAAGCCTGAGTTATTGTAAGTATTTGTAAGTATATACACCGTATACTATTTAAAGTATAGGTTATTTGCTTCTCTTTCTTTCTGAAAAGTCTGTTAGCTCCATGAAGGTAGGAAGTACGCTTATTTTGTTACCTATTGAATCCCCAGCAATTGAATTCCCAGCAACTATCCAAGTGTCTGGCCTGTAACAGGTAACTGATAAATATGGATTGACTTATATGAATCGATCTTTATGCCTTGTGGGTGCATCAGTTGCAGTCAATTTGCATTCCGTGATGTTGACTGAGTCAACGTCTCTTCCATGAGAACCCACTAGGGACCTTCCGTTTTCACCGTCTACGCCCAGGCTTTGAGCAACACCCGTCCTCACATGCCCCACGAGGGTCTGTGAGCCTGGGCACTGTCCCCTGTGCTCTGAGAGACACGAGTGAGCCTCAGGGGCGTTACATGCTCTCAAGGGACCTGTTCTAATAAGGAGACCGCTGGACACATGGTGGAGGGGGGTGGTTATCTATCGCCTTCTAGTAAAGAATTTTTTGTCTGTAAGTCCCTAAAAGACTCCTTTGCCTGAGCACAGGGAGTTAAGCCAGAAACTAACCTATAGCTTCCAGGATCTAAAGAGAAACCCAGGTTCCTTATTCTGATTACTAAAACAAAATAAAAGTTAGATCTTTATGAAACAAATTCCAAGACTGAGTGGTTTCTTTATTGAAAGAAATATCCACTGTTTTATTGGCTAATCTCTAATGTTTCCATCTGGGTTCTTTTCAGGGTAACAGAAAACTTCATTAAAACCGGCCTCAGCACAAGGGGAGATGATTGGCTTCTGCAACTGTGCAGGGCAGGGCGGGCTCCAGGAAGAGCTGGGNCGCTGCTGTCGGGACACACCCCTGCCAGCCTCTGGCTGCTCTCGGTCCTGGGTTGGGGCCCCCCCAGCTGCAGGTGGCTCTCCCCCAGGTGTGGCAGGGGGCTGCCGTCACTCCTGACTCACCTCCTGGCCTTGGGAGAGGTACCTGTTCCCAGGGCCTCCAGGTGACGTCCCAGGAATGGGCTGTCCTTTGCCACAACTGGGTGGAGCAGGGGCCGAGCCAGCACCTCCCCAACCTTGCGGACCGAGCTCGGAAGGAGTCGATCCCTAAAGGAGGCTGCGCCTGTGACCTAAGGGGAGGTGGGGGGTGGCGGGCACGTATCACCTCACGGGGATGACATGTGCAGAGCAAAGTTTGAATGAGAAGAAGGGTGTGTGTGTGTGTGTGTGCACGTGCGTGTGTGAGGGAAACACCCAGCACAGTGCCTGACTGATAATCAGTGCAATTTGTAACTCAGGTTAGTATCATTAGCATTATCATCATCGCTGTTATGGTAATTCGTTTTATTATTTTATGTAACAAAATTCATTCCCTTAATTTTTTTTTAACATTTATTCATTAAAATAATTTTTTTTAACGTTTATTCATTTTCTTGAGAGACAGAGTGTGAGCAGGAGAGGGGCAGAGAGAGAAAGAGACACAGAATCCAAAACAGGCTCCAGGCTCTGAGCTGTCAGCACAGAGCCCGACATGGGGCTCAGACTCACAAACTGTGAGATCATGACCTCATCTGAAGTCAGACACTTAACCGACTGAGCCACCCAGATACCCCAGCATTTATTAATTTTTCAGCGACAGAATGTAAGCAGGGGAGGGACAGAGAGAGAGGGAGACAGAATCCAAAGCAGGCTCCAGGCTCTGAGCCGTCAGCACAGAGCCCGATGTGGGGCTTCAACTCCTGGACCATGAAATCATGACGAGCCGAAGTCGGCTGCTCAACCGACTGACCCACCCCGGCGCCCCAAATGCATTCCCTTTAAATAGTTGCTGGGCTAAGAAGACAGAAGGAACGGGCTAATTCTTCCTCTACCTTTCCTTGGATGGTGAGAAGTAAATGGTCCTGTTTCTAGAACATTAAGGAAACATTTGAGACATGGATGAAACTTTGCTGCTGTGCAGGTGCAGCTGCTATAAATCTCGAGTGTAAAAGCGGCTGGCGGATTTAGCTCCGGTTTTCACGTTCACATTAATCGGGCCTGTAACCTTGTCATCTGCTTTTGTGCCTTATAAGCAAAACACCGTGCGCTAGTTAACGCTCAGGGAGTGGGGGTGATTGAGAGGTGTTAAAAGAAGACAAATTTGGGGGCGCCTGGGTGGCTTAGTCGGTTAAGCGTCCGACTGTCACTTAGGTCATGATCTCGCAGTTCGTGGGTTCGAGCCCCGCGTCGGGCTCTGTGCTGACTGCCAGCTCAGAGCCTGGAGCCTGTTTCAGTCTGTGACTCCCTCTCTCTCTGACCCTCCCCTGCTCACGCTGTCTCTCTCTCTCTCTCTCCTAGATATAAATAAAAAACATTAAAAAAAATTTAAAAAAAAGAAGACAAATTTGATAGTATGAACCTATATATCATAAAAATGGAAAGGACTGGGGTTTTTTTGGTAAGGCAGATTATTGAATTTTTTTATTGAGGTGAAGTTCATACAACATAAAGTTAACCACATTAAAGTGAACACCACGGTGGCATTTAGCACTTCACCATGTTGTGCCACCACGACCTTTCATTCTAGAACACTTAATTTGTTTATTTTAATATTTTATTTTACTTTTGAGAGAGAGAGAGACAGAGCACGAGCGAGAGAGGGACAAAAAGAGAGGGAGACACAGGATCTGAAGTAGCTCTAGGCTCTGAGCTGTCAGCACAGAGCCCGACACGGGGCTCGATCCCACGGACCTTGAGATCATGACCTGAGCTGAAGTCGGACGCTTAACTGACTGAGCCACCTGGGCGCCCCCTAGAACACTTCAGATGTGTGCTTCGGAGTTCTCCGCTCTGACCTTGGGACACACCAGTGTGCTTCTCTGGATTTTCCCGCTATGGACAGGCAAACGGAAGTATGTAATATGTGGCCTTTTGGGTCTGGCTTCTTGCATTCAGCGGAGTGTTTTCCAGGCTCACCATATGATAGCAGCTGCCAGCGCCTCGTTTTCATGGCTGAGTCACACTCTGTTGAGCGGATGAACTGCAGCTTGTCCGTCCGTTTGTTGAGGGACGTGCGGGCTAGCTCCGCCCTTTGGCTGTTGTAAGCAATGCCGCTGTGAACATNTGGGTGGGTGGGTGGGGGTAGACACCTTGGAGAAGGATTGCTGGGTCGTGTTGTAACTCTGTGCCTGGCTTTTTGGGGAGATGCCGAACCGTCTCCAGAATGGACTTGTGAAAAGAGTAACAACGCAAACCTTAATTTTCAGACTTGGACGCCAGCTCAGACCGTCTCCCAGGAAGCGGACTGGTCTAGAGCCGGCCTTGCTCACAGACGCAGCTCTGGGGGAGGCGAGAACAGGATCAGGCTGCAATGGTGAGCGGTCATCTGTGCGAAGCGTTCTTAAAGTGGGGTCTCTGTCTCCGCTCAAATTGGTAGCTGCTCGCACACGCGGCCTGTTATGAACGGGGTGCTGAGTGTGCCTCCGGGAAAGATGCCTGCAGACGCAGGAACCGGGCTCAGGAAAGTGTGGTCCCAATTGGATGCCGGCTCTGTCAGCACCAGGCGCTCATCAACTCACGCAAATGATAATGTATGTCTTCATCGGCCAAACACTTCACTTCTCACCGGCTTTCCAATCAAACCCGGGTGTACATCCCTTTTTTAGAGAACAGTATATTTCACTTTCACTTAGAGGTGTCTGAACGGATTATAAAAAGATTCAAACTCCAAACTGATCGTATCATAATTTAAAAAATTTATCGGGAGAAAACTGAACCACAAAGACAGCCCAGTAATGCAATTATTCTGATTTACGGTGCATATTCTCTCTGTCTTGCTCAATTCACCCCTTTGCTTATGAGAGAGAATTCCGAAGAGCCTTCTAGCTACGGTAGTTAACTCTTCCTTTCCTGGATTCTTCTGGATTCTCAAGAAAATCCCTTTATTTTTTTCCCAAGCACCTAATCTTCTTTTTTCTCTTCCCATTCTGAGGCAAAATTATAGTATTTTTGGTACTGGCATGCTTCTATTCTTACAGTTTTAATTAATATCGATCAGCTACGGAGGTCTTGGGGGATAAAGTTCAAATGTTCTTATTTGGGCATTTTAGATTTGTAATTTGTTTTCTTTTAAAGAATAGGTAAAAGCATTTTGGTCTTGTATGTTAATTGTGTGTGTGTTTTGTTGTTGTTGTTATTCTTGTTTGTTTTGTTTTGTGTTTTGCAAAGAGAAACTCCAGGCATTTGGTTGTCTTCTGGTTAGCTGAGGTCTGATGACATTTTTATTTTGGGCTAGACAGGGATTGCTGCTTTGGGAAGAATAGAAACCCAGGCGTGAGCAAAAAGGGGAGCTTCTTGGGAGGGTACTAGGTGAGCTCATGGAATTCAGAGGGCCACTGAATGACTGGGCCTTCAGAAGGTCCAAACCAAGGGCATTTACGAAGCCATCCGTGGAAGGAATTCCTGGAAACTAACTTCAGCTTGAGGGGTTCTGCCCTCAATGTTGTCTCCCCTCTCAGTGTTACTTTCTGGGTCTTTAAACATAATTTATCGAAAGGAAATCTGATTGGCTCTTTGGCAGCCCAGGGGCTGTCTTTCCATGGGCCCGATGTTGTTCTGGTCCAATCAGGTGTGGGCGAGGGGGAGAGTCACCCAGCACAGACATAACTGCTGGAGTCCAAATCTGTGAAGAGTCTTTTTCAGGGAAGCAGACTCTGAGCTGAGCAGACCCCATACCTGCACCCCCCGTAAAGTACCCTCTCACAGCCTCTGTGTCTTGTTGAGCCGCATCTAAATAACCCAATGTCCTCTACCTTCTGCGTGCACAGACTGCATGGTGAGAACATCATTAGGTTTGGGCCACTGGGCATCCATACCTGTTTCCTTTAGTAGCATCAACTTGATTTCCTTTTGAGAGCTTCCTTTCTTTTATCATGAGCACCACGCGTGGGGCTGTGAGGTCCAGCCCTGCACTGACCGTGGGGTGGGGATATGACCGATGGTCAATCAATCACATGCTCTCTCTGGGACTCTGAATCTTGAGTACACCTCATGCAAGATGCAAGGTTGGAGCAGACGGTATGAGTGTATTCATCTTATCCATACAACTGATGAGTCTGTAACTTTGTTATGCTACCCATCTCCCCAGAGCTTCCCCAGTTTCTGTTGTTTCTGAGACCTATTTGTCCAGCTTTTCTCCTAAATCAGTAAGCTACTGGTGTCTTCCAACAAATTCAACACATCCTGCGTAAATTATTCTGATTAAGTGTCTGTTGCTTAAAACCAGAAATCCCTAACTGACTCACTGTGCAAAATTGGAATAGTGGCTCTGTAACCTTGTGTGTGGGGTCCTTTATCAGGAAGGGAAGTACCAGTTTAAGGTCCCTAGTCTGGTTCTACTAAGGCCAGAAGATAGGCTCTGGGCAATGTCCAGAAATTATTCATAAAAGAAGAAAAAAAGGCTTTAAAGATTCCCATGTAAATCAATCTATTTCCTACCTGAGCACTCTGATTAATTACGGTTCTATAAAATCGCCTTCTCTCTTAACTGCATGTTCATAGTTTTGATTGTTGTTGGAAAGCGAGAGGGTAAAGTGAGCTGCCTCTGTCCACTTTGCCCTCGACAAAGGTCCCCTTCACGTGCACTCGCATTTTCCTGCCGCAGCCCCCGGCCAGCAGCGTTCACCACTAGGTTTTCTGTGCTCCCTGCACATTAGTACCATGATCAGAAATATTAGCAACTGCAGTGAGCTTCTCTGGGGCGAATTCCCTTCGTGTCTTGGTGGCCATCCTGAGGGCTAGACCTGGACCTCACTCCTCTTCTTGCCCGCTATGCCAAACCCAGGCCTGGGGTTACTTAGCGGCACTCCACAAACCTTCATCCAATTCAATTACGTTACTACTCTTGTATTGAAGATACCATTTTAGAGTTCTTCAAAGTTACTGTAGACCCATCCATCGAGTGAGTACAGAGATCTGGGTCTCTGCAGGGAGAGTTCTGGAATCTGAATCTTGGGCGTGAGATGTGATGAGCTCAGGTGAGCTGGGCTGGAAGTAAAGAGCCCCTCCACCTCCCTGCGGCTTCTTGGCTCAGTCTACCCGGTGCAAATGGAGCTGCTCTAAGCCTGTTTCTCCCCATCTTCAGCCCTGAGAACCAGTTACAGCCCACTTACGTTTAGCCTTTCTGCCATCTTTTTTTTTTCCTACTAGCTTTCAATGGAAGAATCTGCTTGTCATTCAGTTTAGATATTGGCAAGAATATCAGAGTTTTCTTGGGACCCGGACAATAATGTGTGCAAGTGTGTGGATGTGCGTGTGTATAAGGACAGATATGGGCAGAGTAGTGGTGGTAAAGGGAATCATAGAGTTCCTGCCGGAAGGAATATAATTGTTGGCTAGGTTATGCTATATTCCTCTAAGTCCTGAGACCTGTCCAGTTAAAAAAATTTTTTTGAGCAAGAAGAAGCTGATCAGGAGACCGCTAGGATGCCTTCTCGGTGAAGAGGGCATGGGTATAATATCACGTGTGATCCTTACTTCATTACAGTGTGCTGTTGCATTGTGTTATGTTATGAGAGTGTTGTCGTATCAGTGCATTATACTGTTAGCGTATTATCATATCATAACGCGTTGATATTGACAGAGAGTAATGGTGGTGTTCAACTGCTTGAGGGTCAAATCTCGACCCTGACGTCTGCTGGCTCTGTGGCCTTGGGTAGGTCAGGATGGTTTGACCAAGAAACATATTTTTCAGCTTTTATTGAAGGGAGTAGTGAGTCTTACATCAAGTCCTCCGCAGATGCAAATAGTCCTGGGTCTGTAGGGTCATGGTATGCATTTTAGCATTATATTTGAAGGCCTTGAGAATTGCTGTCGGAGGTCTGGCATGCTGTGACTGTCCCTTCGAAGTCTCTGCAACCCCCGGACATTGCTTTGCCGTGGAGTAAAATTATTTTCCAAATATGAAGCTTTCAGGTGCTGTAAGAACCCTTTGAGAGTGTGGTCACTGTTAAATTTCTATTTTCTGGTGTCAAGAGACAAATAGGCATAATTTAATTGCTGACTGCTCCAATTTTTTTTTTCACTGACTTATTACCTTCATTGGAGTTAATTACTGTCTTTCTTGGTGATGGGTCCGTTTTGATGGGTCTTGCTTGTGTTTTCCAGCTAGTGAAGCGAGGGGATTGGGTGGACCCTGGACAACATGAAGATCTCCCCAAGGAAGGTATCCACCTCCAAGTAGCACTGCCCTGTTTCCCCTTACTGCATTGTTGATGTTGTTTTAAAATTTGTGTTAAAGCTGCAAGAAGCCTGGATCCTGGTACCAAGATCGCTGTATCTCTCTAGTCTGCTTGGAAACAGAAATCTTCAGTCTGGGCTCTACCTTTACACTTTGAAAATACTATTTAGCATATGTCCCGTGACCCCCTTTTTCAACAGCCTTGGTGCAAGCAGGAGAGTGCGTTACTCTCCCCAGGAAGTACAATAAGGTTCTTTCTTCCTGAGCTCCAAAAACGAGGCTGTCTGTGAAAATGGGAAGTCGAAGGCCAGAAGTGCGAGCTAGCGGGTCTAGCTCCGAGTGGCTGGTCACTGGGGAATGCACCGGGATATTCAAGTTATTGGATTCTTTGAACTCTGCTCTGCCCTTTATAGCTCTTTGCATTAGTGAGGAGAATGAGTGTTAGCCCTTGTAAAAAAAAATAACGTCATATCTTAGTGGCTTGACACAGTCCAGAGAGGCCTGGATGGAGTTTCTGCACTACGTCCAAGTTCAATTAGTGATCAGAGATCTTGGCTTCTTCTATCGTACGCCCATGCCATCTGGAGACTATGCTGGTGGCCGTGCCGCCCTTGAGGTTCCCATGGAAACTCTGGGCAATCTTATAGGATATTTTCAAAGGCCAGGCCTGGACGTCGTTCAGATACTTCGCAGCCCACATTTCACTGGTCCGCGTGTGGAGACAGAGCTTCAAGGGAGCCTGGAAGATGTAGCTTCCCTACATGCTCAAGAAAACGTGGCGAGCTCGGCATGCAGGATGCCTCTGAGGCTCCAGTCAAGCATATTTTGCCATTTTCTACCCTTAGGCTGTGTCTTCCTCTCTTGTTTCGCTCACACCAAAATGCTTGTTTCTATTGAACTTCTACTGAACTTGAGCTCACGTCTGTTGTACTCACTGTCTGATCGTAGCTGTCTTGTGTTATTATGTAAATCTGCACTCTTGTCTCCTGCGTCGTAAGCATTTCAATATGTTCCCAAAGCGGTCCCGCTAGAAGAAGTTTCCCACTTGTCTGGTGGGACTGCTCGGCACTCACAGAATGAGAGCACTTTCTATTTTTGCCCTTAATTTATGCCGAAACTCTTAGCAAAGTAGACATGGGAAGGAACTTTCTTCACTTGATAGACAGTATCTTCCAGAGCTCTAAAATAAACATGATATTAAATAGGAAATCAAAGTTAGGAGGAAGGAGGGGGAAGTGTGCCTTCTCGCCACTCTGGCACCGCACTGGGTGTCTAGCAAAGGCACCGAGACGGGGAAAGCAACCGGCGACAGAGATGACGTATGGGTTTTTGCTATAAAACAAATCACCCTGCAGTCAAGTCGTCTAAGATAACAACCATTTGCTGACTGCATCATTATCTGTGTCTGCAGTTTTGGCTGGGCTCGGCTCAGCTGGGCAAATCTCTCTCTGGGCTTTGCTCGCGCCCACGGCCGGCTGTGGGATGGTTAGGTGGTTTTCACCGCTAAGTTTGGGATGCTTTGCTACACAGAAGCCTTGCTGATGCAGCTGGAGAAGGAGGCATTCTCCTTATCTGTAGGTGATATTCTAGTCTAGTAAGATGATCAGCATGAGGAACAAGACTGAATTGAAGCAATTGGGTTTATCACATCTCAACATGTATTTATCTATACCAGTCAGCGTTTTTCCGGCCAGATGTTGCTTCTGAGAGACTTTTTTTCCTGAAGTGATACATGTACGATTACTTTGGCGACTGTAGTCATCTCCTTCCTGTCTCTGGGTGTGTCTGCATGAGCTTTCTCGTCACCCAGTCAGCTAGCATATAGCCCAAAGCATGTGCTATTAGTATAAATATTCGTATCACCCTAGACGCTACTATTTTTGGTGCCTGGGTCAATTCTCCTACAATATCATACTCCACTTTTCTGACTTGTTTCTATTAAAAAAGGATGCAGCCAGTTTGAATGATTGTAGGTGGAAGAGGACTGAGTATAACTTACCTCAATTTTTTATGACTTCTTTTAATTTTGTTAAAGTTTATTCATTTTTGAGAGACAGAGAGAGAGAGATAGAGCACGAGTGGGGAGGAGGGGAGAGAGGGAGACACAGAATCCAAAGCGGGCTCCAGGCTCTGAGCTGTCAGCACAGAGCCTGACACGGGGCTCGAACTCACGGGCCATGAGATCATGACCTGAGCCAAAATCAGAAGTCAGCTGCTCACCTGACTGAGCCCCACAGTTGCCCCATCCAGTTATAAATTTAAAAGAATTACTGCTTAGCTACATAAATCCATCTATGATGTTTTAGTTATGCTATGGTGAGGGTCACACCAGCAGTGAACTGTGTGGGGAATCCCAAATGGTTCTCCTTTATTCCTCAGGGTAATTAAGAAATATCTAAATCATGATGAATTGACTTATTTCCATGGACGAGGCATTGTGGTGGATATTTTGCATGCTATCTAATTAGATTCTCACAATAACGAGACAATGCAGGTATCGTTATCCTCATTTACAGATGAGGGAATTGGAGTGGGAAGAGGTTGAGCCCAGGTAAGTAAGAGAGAGCAGGCTGATGTGAACCCAAGTATATCTCACCTCAGAGCTCTGAGGTCCACACTTGATGATGCTTGCTCAGGAGGCCTATGGAAGTTCTAAAATAGGAATACACATTCTTGTGGTGCTCTTTTCATGAAGAGGTGGAGCTTAATGTCTCTCCCTTTGAGTGTGGACAAGACTAAGTGACTCTCTTTTGAAGAATTTCATATGGTGGGAGTGTTGGTGTGTGACTTCAAAAACTAGGTCGTAGAAGGCATCACACCTCCCTCCTTGTTCTCTCTGGATCACGCATATGCTGGGAGAAGCCGCCTGCCATGTCCAGAAAACACTCAAGCAGCTCTCCGGGAAAGACTGCTAATGAAGTACTGAGACCTCCAGCCAACGGTTGTGATGAGTGCGCCATCTTGCAAGTAGGACCTTCAGCCCTGGCCTAGCCTTCGGGCTGACACCCTTATCATAACCTCACAAAAGACCCCGAACCAAGACCTGTCATCTTAGCTGCTCACTAATTTCTGATCCAGAGGAACTATGAAACGATGTTTATTGGTTTCATCTGCCAAATTTGGGGATCGTTTGTTGTGTGGCAATAAATAACTAAGCGCAGCTCCTTCCAAGGTAAAGGTGAGCCCAGGTAGGCTTGTCTGAGTGATCGCCAGTCCTGAGCTTGTAGGTCTGTATTAGTCAAGCTGCTGCTGAAGCCACAGCTCACCGAGGCTAGTTTGGCTCTGCCCCATGTCATATGGTTCAGGGGCTGCCACTCATGTGCTGTTGGTATACACATCTCAAAATACTTCTGGATGAGTTGAGAGCCCTGTGTCTACCCTTGAACCCTCTCTGGTGTGGCTGCCTGTACCCCTGTGAGCCAGCAGAAGTGTGGGGCATTCTGTTGTGGGTGACTACTGGCCTGTGTGAACCTAATTGAGCTCAGTCCATGACTCAGGTGCTGTATGGCCGCTGATTCGGTGGGTCAGTAGGTGTCTGATTTGACCAAGAGGGCCTGACATGGGCAGAAAATGCAGCCAATTTTCTCCGTGCATCAAAGACCTAGAGATTTCTCCTTTGCTTTTACCTGAGGCCACCTTGGAAGATATATTTAAAATAGACTGCCTTTAATGAGCACGAATGGAAAAGTCAGTCTCTCAGGCAAGCAGGGTCGGGGTAAAAGGGAGTGTGCAAAGCCAGCTGTCGGAATGACAATTAAACCAAACTGCTAAATCGGATTTCAGGAAAATTACTGGAAAGGGGGGAAATCTAATCAAGGAGGACCAAGAATCCTTTGGCGTGAAAGTGGCCGGCAGTCCTAGGGATCGGGTTTCCATGGGTCCCTGACACTACCCTGCCTCCCCCTCCTGCCTCACCTCTTAGGACTGGGGAGCAGCACAGGGTCTCTGACCATTTCTACAGACTGCAGTGTGTTCAATTAAAACCCGGGGGCCTTCGTCGGTGCCCGCCATGACTACCGGGCAGCTTAGCGTTGCTGCTCAGCGGTGTTGTCCAAATATGCTTCCTGTGGTTTATGCAGCTAATAGCACGCATCCCGTGTCTGGCTGCAGCAGTGTGGCCGTGTCTCTTGAAACCCGAGGGGGAAATGGGACTGCTGCTTTTCCTGCACCACATCACTGGGCATCTTGTGCCCCCACCTCACCCAGCCTTTCCAAATGCCCCCCTGAGATGCCCCTTGCACCTCCATGCGCTACCGTGGGGCCCATGGCCAGGACTCGCTGGGCAAGGCAGAGAGAGGATTGTGATGTGTGTGCAATGAAGGGGAAGACGAGAGAGAGCGTGAAGAAGAGAGGGATGCTTACATCGGGAACGGAGCCCTGCGGCTCTGCAACTGGACGTCCGTGATACCCGTTGTTAGGTGCTCCGCACCTGGGCTCATTTCCTCCGTGAAACGGCGCTGTGAGGTCTTCACCTCTCATGCTTGCTGGGATCACGGCCAGACGGCTGCAAGCGTCCTGTTGGGGGCCGTTCTCAGGTCAGTGGCTGCTCAGGCTCAGGCAGAAAAGAGCTCTGGCAGGACATTTGCAACAGGTGAGACTTGCAGTGGGTCCGTGTGGCCGCACGTCCCCTTTTGTCTGCCAGCGTCCCCCAGGGTCTCTCTCCCGCCCGCCCTAACTGGGGATGTGTGTGAAAGAGACGCCTGGGGAGTGTAGGTCAGCCTGGCCAGGCTGGCGCTCTCCACAGCCCACGCTGCAGGGCCTGGGGGATAAATCCGGAAGGTAGCTTGGGGGCACACCGAAGCGAACCCTGAGTCCCAGGCTTGCTACTTCTTGTCTCTTGGCCCTCACCCCTACTTCCCACTCTTGTCTGCTGTGCGCTTTGTTGCGGGGGGAGTTCGTGCCGATGGGCTGCTTCGCCTGGGCTCCGTCGCTGCTGGTTTCCGGCTGGGCTCAGCCAGTGCCGGGCCCTGGCGGGAGACGAGAAGGCAGGCAGAGAGGGGCCAGGGTGTTTGCTCCTTCCTGCGCGGTTCCGGCAATGGCGGCANCTTCTTGTCTCTTGGCCCTCACCCCTACTTCCCACTCTTGTCTGCTGTGCGCTTTGTTGCGGGGGGAGTTCGTGCCGATGGGCTGCTTCGCCTGGGCTCCGTCGCTGCTGGTTTCCGGCTGGGCTCAGCCAGTGCCGGGCCCTGGCGGGAGACGAGAAGGCAGGCAGAGCCCTCTCTGCCAGGGTGTTTGCTCCTTCCTGCGCGGTTCCGGCAATGGCGGCATCCCTCTAGGGCCCCAGCTCTCCGGGGCTCTCCGGACAGTAGTCTCCCCCCGCCCCGCCACCTAGTACCTTCAAACGCGGCCGGTAACAGCTTTCCGCTGGTGCTCCCCGTCTGAGTTCCCTAGTGTCCCCTCTGAGTTCCCTGGGTCCTGCTCGTACCTCCGCAGAGCAAGCCTTCCCTGCGTCCAATCCGGTTCCACTAACCCAATATGAGAAGGCTCCTGCTTCCCGCAGGGCTGCTGGGACCCGCCGGGCTACGGGGCTCGGGCTCCGCTGTGTGAGTCATGGAAGAAGCATCTGGGTCTGCTCATCCCTTCTGGAAACAAGGCCCCCGTGGAGGACACTGGGCAGGATGGAGAGCATTGCTTCCCACGTCACAGCATGTGTGCTGACGTCCCTATGCCCCGAACAGTGCTGTGGGGCTGGCGGGACATGGGCCCTTCTCTTGGTGACGGTGCACGGATAGGTCTTGGGCTTTTCATAAAAAGTCCTTTAAAAAAAGTAGCACTTTCCTGAATCGCTAAAGAGACTTCTTCGAACGTTTGAAGCACGGAGGGTGGGGAGGCTGCGGGAGGCGATGCATTTTGCTTCGATCCCTCTGGGTTCTCAGCACAGCGCCGCGTCCCTCTGAGACTGCACTGGCTTCCGCCCGCTTGCACCGCGGGGGGATGCTCGCCGCTTCGCTCTGGATTCCGGAACAGAGGAGAACAATGGAAAGGTGGTCTCCCTGGATTTTCAAAGATGAGCTTGTAGAATGGGGTTGGGAGTTGGGTCCTGGTAAGCGGTTGTGATTTGGGCATTTCAGGGAGGTTTTGCACTCGCGTGCGATCTGTTTTCTGGAAAGATTAGGCTGCCCGTGGAAGAAAGCACTGGGCGTTAAGAAGAGAGGCGTCTCTGGCAGTCGATACAGATTTATTGTATTGTTGGTCTCTCCCTATATGTCGATTGAAATATGCTTAAATGCCAATGGAAGTCACCACAGTTGAAATTATGAGGCAAGTAAAGAAAGTCAAGCCCCGCTAGTGGATCGTAAAACACTGCATCTCCGTCTCATGATGGACGTCATGCGGTCATATTATGCCCGTGTTTTAGTGGCAAGCAGAAAGAAGCTTCAGTCAGCTTCACCAAATATCCGAGGGGACGCTGTGGCTCACACACTGGGTGGTGCAGGCGCGAATGGGCACGCTGGCCGGGTCCAGGACCGCCCGCCATGTCCTCACTCCCCGGCTCCCTGCCCTGTCTGCCCTTTGCCTTCCTATCTGTCTTCTGCCTCAGGCAGGTACGCTTATGCGGAGAGCTTAATTCTGGAACCCCCCTCCCCATACAGGGCGCACATTTTCCCTCCCTCTGCCCCCATCGCTTCCTGCGTTCTCAAAGACCGTTTTCTGTGTAGTATCACAGACTCCCTTTAGGGTGCGGACGGCAGAGTTGACGAGGCTTCTGCTCTTTTCATAAAAGGCACATTCCGGTCATGACCTTGGCGCCCAATCGTGGTTTGAGTCTTGGTTCTACCACTTTCTCAGTGTGACCCTGTGGGCAGGTGACCACGTTTCGGAAGCCATCTCATCGTGTGCAATTTGGCGATGAGGGAGCCTGCAGCAGAGGACTGTGACAGCTTCCCAGCACGGAGCCAGGGCTCCCGAGGGGCGCAGCTATAAAACACCCGGGCTCGGGGCCGTGGCTCGCAGAGAAAGTTAACCAGGCTGTCGAGCGGTGTCGCTCCGTACTTCTCTGCTTGTCTCAGTGGTTGGGACTTTCTTTTTTTAAGTTATGCTAATAGGGACCTGGATAGGGGTGGGTCCCTATAGCCAGGTGTGGGGCCCCCCCACATTTCAGCCGGTCTTTGGGAAGCCTTGCCCCTTGCTGGGACATGTGGGGCTTTGTGAAAAGAGCCTGCATCGCTGGCTGTGTCCCCAGGATGGAGACTGAGCTGTGGACAATAGAGCGGCCGCCCGTTCACCCTCCGCCGCCTCCTCCTTGTCACTCCTGCCGTGAGCTTGTGCCACTGTTTGTGTGTGTGTGTGCGCGTGCGCGCGCGCCTGTGCGTGCCTGTACACGTGTGCACGGGTGCATGTGAGCATGTGCAGCTGTGCATGTGTAGGGCATTGTGCGTGAACACAGCAAGCTTATTACCATCTCAGAGCCTTTGCCTCTGCGGTTCCCCTTGACTGGAACACTGATCCCCGTCCCCCACTGAAATCCCAGCCTCAAATCTCTCTTCTCAGAGAGGCTCCTTTCACGCTCTGTCTGACTGACCCTCCCTCAGCACTTTGTCACATTCTGGCCTCTTCTCTGCATAGCTCTGCGTCAGTCTGGCGGGGCCAGTTGATACCATGAGAACAGACCCAGATTCTCGGTGGTTTAAAACAACAGAGGTTCATTTCTCATTCTGTTTTCCCAGCAAAGTAAATCTGGGGGACATCTGACCGTCAGTGTCTCCGGTGACAAAATAGCACCTCACCATGGAAACTATGGATGGCTGGGCACATAGAGACTTGTGCCCATGCGTGACTGCTTTTGCGTGGAAGAGAGACACAAAATGTGCCAGTCCATTGGCTTCTCCCAATGCCTCGTGAGCCAGAAGTGCAATCCTCTCCTGTGTCCAGAAAATGTGGAGCTGGGAGTGTTTGGGGAAAGTCACTAATGGCTACCACATCCACGATTTGATAGTTGCCTTATTGTTTTCTTCTGAGCTTGTTAATTGCTTCCTTCCGTTAGAATATCAACTCCGGGAGAGTGAGGCCCTCACCTGCGGCGCCCACCCCTGATCCCCGTGCTGAGGTCAGAGCGTGGCACCCTGTAAACACTCAAATACATTTAGTTGTACGCTTGAGTGAATGTGTTATAACCCAGAACTTAGAGACCCGGACGAAGAGTGTAGGTTTATGAAACACGGGCAGAATTAGAGCCTGGGTATAGACAACAGGCTCTCCTTCATGTCTTTCTAGGCGCGCTGACCTTGATGTTCTCTGACAGTCCCAACTTCAGGTGTTCTGTTCCCATTAGAAGCTCGTGTATTTCCACCCACGTGCTCTCATTGTGTGTTCAGGAAGTGTGGTCCCAGACTCCTAGCATCTCTCGTGAGGGTGAATCATGCAGCCTACCTCTGAGAAAGCAGACAGACAAATTGTTCCCTGAAGACTGGACGGAGTTTTCAAAGAAAATGGCTTTGCGGGCACTGACCTTGAAGGTTCGGAGCTGAAGGAGGGATCTCTCTTTGGTCGGATGTCAGGCTTGAGTCCCCAGCGGCGCTGCGTCTCCCAGGCTGCCAGCACCCCTCCCCAGAGGTGGCGGGAACGTGGCGGCATTCTCATGGTGCCGGAGGTCAGCTGGCCAAGTGGCCGTCACACAGCCACAGAGCCCCTCATTAGTGCAGTGTGGCTCAGCACCAGGACAGATGTCACCTTCTGTTCTGTTGTTTTAGGCCAATTAACGGTTGTTTTCCTCCAAGGCTCTGACCTCGTGCTGACTCCCATCGTTATCTGGGAGCATCTTCATTCCTGGGGGACAGGCGCAGGTGGACCCGTTTGTGAAGCTGATATACGGTGAGTGCAGGGCAGGTTCAAGGTGCTGGTACATGGATCCTCGTGAACCCAGTGTTCCCTTCCCTGGAACCCAGACATGGAGGTCTCTCCCTGTCCTGATCCGTCCCACCTGTGCATCCTCTAACCGGCCAGGTGAACCACCTCGTGAGGCAAACGAATCCAGCTTTTTACCTGTTTCATGTTTTTTCATGCCTGATTCTGGTTTATACTTGTTCCTCTGGACCAAATTACTCTCTTTTTTTTTTCTTTAAAAAATTTTAATGTTTATTTATTCTTGAGAGAAAGCGTGAATGGGGGAGGGGCAGAGCGGGAGGGAAGACACAGACTCCAAAGCAGGCTCCAGGCTCTGAGCTGTCAGAATAGAGCCCGACGCGGGGCTCGAACTCACAAATCATGAGATTATGACCTGAGCTGAAGTTGGGCGCTTAACCTACTGAGCCACCCGGACGCCCCCAAATTAGTTTCTTTTAATCAAAACATAGCAGGGTAGGTGTAGCCTAGTTCTGTGTAAAGAACTTCAGGGGTGCTCGAATAGGTATGATTAGCAAAAGGAGCAAAGACGTAACATGCAAACAATCCTTCTTAATTGTGGTTGGTTTAAGACTAAGAGCTAATTACTACAGGGTAATTGGTCTACAAGACAGATTTTGAAGCTGTTGTAATGAATACAATGGGCCAAGTAGGGGATAGGATGGGATCATTGGATTTTAATTAATTGGTGACGTGAGAATTCCTGCTTCCTGAAGGAGAGCTCCTCATTTAGGGAGATTTACACACTTTAGGATTTTAGGAGCCTGCAAATCACTTCCATTGAATTTCTGCCCAGCTGACATTTATTGAAAAGCCGCCAGGTAAACTGAAGGTTACAAGAATTCTAATCTGATTTTTGAGCTGAGCAGTATCCAGAATGTCAATTTTTTGCGGGCTTCTCTGAACTGTCCTCGGTTTCAAGGTTAATGAGGTTAACGACTCTGTTTGGGTTTTCCTTTTTCTTTCTTTCTTTTTTTAATACCCCAAGGTGCCTGTCTGTCTCCCTTGTCTTTAATTTTTTTGTTTGCTCTTGTGGTGTTGAAATAATTCCTGGTAATTTGGAGGTGCCGTGAACTTTGGGAACATCCAAATCAAGGATAAATATTGTACCCTCTTAGAGAAAGCGGATAGCATTTCATTTGTGATACTCCTTGGAAAAATGGTTCTCTTTCTGAGCCATTTGTAACAGCGCCTGCCTTCAAAACGTGAGCACCGGACACCAAAGGAACGTGTTCTGGAGCTCTACCAGATGGCATCGTGCCTGCAGTTAACAACGTCCTGTTGTACACTCGAGATTTGCTAAAGTTAGATCTCATGTTAGTGTTTGTACCACAATTTAAAAAATTAGCGTTGATGATTCCCAGTCTAGCGATGGCTGAGGAGCTGCTACCATGTTAATACTCTCACCATGGATGACTATGAACTCTGGAGATAATGAAGAAACAGCCGTCTAAAGGATGTAGAGGGTGAGGTAAAGAAGCAGACGCTTGGGAAGAGAGAACAGCATTGTGTGATTTCCCCATTTTATGACCTACAGGCTGATGGACGTCCCCGTGTAGGGAAGCTGATGCTGTCCCCACACTGTTATGGGGACAATAAAGATGCCACAGACAGACCTGTACAATGGGAGAGAGTGAGAAATGAGACCCAGCCAAGGATGGACAGGCGTGACCTCGTGCTCAAGGATCGACACGAACGTATTCATGTACTCCTACACGAGCACTGGAGGTCGCCATAGAGGTCTGGGGTGAAAGCGTGAACTGTGAGGTTCCCAGCTCACTCATTCATCCATCCATCCGTCCATCCATCCATGACCTATTTATGGAGCACCTGCTCTTGGCCAAGTACCCTTCTAGGTCTTGGAGAAAAGAAAAGTCCCTGCCCCCACCAGGTTTACAATTTGATAGAAACAGCCCGTACACAAGGCTAGTACATAAAACACAGTGTGCTCGTGGTGTTAAGTGCTATGGAGAAAGATCAGGGGAGGGTGACAGGAATCGCCGATGTCACCAATGAGGACCTTGCGTGGAAGGTAACACTGGAGGCAGGTCCTGACGGTGAGGGGTACGTGGTGTGGGCATCACTGGGCAGAGTTGCCAGGTGGAAGGGCGAGTTGCTGCAGCAGCATGCCTGATGCTGGCGGAGTCGTGGGGACAGGGGACAGCGAAGGTGTCAGGGACATAGCAGGCACTGGGGTGAGAGGGTTCCGGGGTGTGTAGGGCCTTAGAGATCTTTGTAAGGACTTGTATTTTTAGGCGAACAAGACGAGAATTTTTGAAGGATTTTGAACTGGAGACTGAAAATACCTGGGGCGCCTGGGGGGTTCAGTCGGTTAAGCGTCCGACTCTTGATTTTGGCTCAGGTCGTGATCTCACGGTTTCGTGGCTTCCAGCCCCGCGTCGGGCTCTGCGCTGACAGTGCTCAGAACCTGCTTGGGATCCTCTCTCCTTCTCTCTGTGTCCATCCCCAACCCACGCTGTCTCTTTCTCTCTCTCAGAATAAATAAACTTTAAAAAAAAAAAAAAAAAAAAAAGAGTGAACATACCTGACCTCTGTTTTAACAAGACTGGGTGCCGCGGAGGGTAGCACGGCAGTGGGGACCCGTGTGGCAGTTGAGGACATGGAAGAGTGAAGGTGCTAGAGATGTAAGCTTCACAGGCAGAGCTGGCGGGCTTTCTGGATAGGTCGGGTGTGGGCCAGCCGAGAAAGAGGAGTTCAGGATGAACAAGGGGTCCCCCTGAGCGACAGGGTGGATGGAGTGCCTTCAGTGGAGGGAAGAAGTGTGTGGTGGGGGCGGTGCTGGTGAGGGGCAGAAGCTCAGGGTCAAGTCCGAGATGTCTGGAGCTGTCCAGCGTGCAGGGGGTAAGGGAGGCTGGAACTTGGGAGGCAGGTCCAGGCTGTAGGGGAGACTTCATGACTCTCCCACCCCACCCCTGTGTCTGCGAGCAGTGACTTCCCCTGGAGCTTACAGTCACATGCCTGTACCCTTTAAATCCTGCTGTAGGTGAGGCGCCTGGGTGGCTCAGTCGGATGAGCGTCCGACTTTGGCTCAGGTCATGATCTCACAGTTCATGGGTTTGATCCCTGCATTGGGCTCTGTACTAACAGGTAGCTCAGAGCCTGGAGCCTGTTTCAGATTCGGTGTCTCCCTCTCTCTCTGACCCTCCCCTGCTCTTGCTGTCTCTGTCTCAAATAAATTTTAAAAAAGCATTAAAAATTATTTTTAAAAAGTCCTGCTGTAGGTGAATGTGAGCATCCCTCTGACCCAGTGCTGCAGGCGGCCCCGTCCGGCCGCGAGCACAGCCCTGGTCACCTAACCGTTGCAGACCCCGTGACAGAGAGCCCAGCGCAGTCCTTTGTGCAGGATGGGGCTCCAGCGTCTNGTGACCAGGCGAGCCTGCGGGCGCCTGGAAGAGCCCAGCTAACCAGCATGAGTAGGGCGCGAGCCCGGGACCCTGGCCTCATTAGTAGCGGCTCCCACGTGGAGGAGCTGACCCGGCCGTTGGGCAGGAGAGGAATCCCCGCGTAATGAGGCCCTTCCTTCCCGGGCGGGTGCAGAGCGATCCTGAGCATCGCGGCAGGGGGAAGGCTTCCCGCGCAGAAGCAGACTCTGAAAGTAACTAGAGCTTTCCCGAGGGGACTACGCTCTCCACTTCCCCACTGTACGTGTAACGGGGCCGGCCCAGAGCTGGGAACCCTGGCCCCTGTCAGCGATGTGCAGGCGCCGATAAGGGACCGGTGCATCACACGTGTTCCTGCCCGCAGACGCACAGCTATCTCTGGGGGCCAGTGAGAAAACGGACAACTTCAGAGGCGGAGGGGAGAGGGGCTGGGGTCTGGAGGGCAGCAGTGGAAGGAAGGGGCTTCACTGTTGTCTTTGTTGAAAAAGTTTTTTTCAAGTTTATTTATTTTGAGAGAGTCAGAGTCAGTGCAAGTGGGGGAAGGGCAGAGAGAGAGCGGCAGAGAGAGAATCCCAAGCAGGCCTCACACTGTCACTGCAGAGCCTGATGCGGGGCTCAAACTCACGAATCCGTGTGTTCGTGACCTCAGCTGAAGTCAGACGCTTACCCAGCCGAGCCACCCAGCTGCCCCTTTGAGTCACTTATGTAACAAGACTTTCCCTCAAGGTCAGCGACAGAAAGACAGAGGGGCCGACTCCGAAAAGTTGTATTTCGGAAGTCGGTGGGAGCTGGTTTTTGGGATGTCGTCAGAAAGACAGAGGCAGAGGGAAGAAAAAATTGATTGTGGCAATTGTCTTATAGCTGCCTCCAGGCTTGTCATGGGCATGTTGACACCGTCAAATCAGCTGGAAGGGAGGGGTGAGTGTTAGCGTGCGAGGCAGTCCTGGGCTTGGCCCCCGAGAAAGCAGAGGTGCCTAAGTGTTGGCTCGTTACCGAGATGCATGGTTTTCAGCTCTGAGGAGCTGCTGGTAAGCAAAAACAAGGTCACCTGTACCAGTCTGCGGGGCACTTTAAAATAACAACAACAGAAAAAGAGGAAGCCTGTCTTTTCCTTTTCCTGCGGTTGGGAAGTGGGGCAGTGGGTTGGGTGCCTTCTCACGAGCCATTTTAGGAGTCGGATGGAGAGTGTTGGAACTATGTATTTGAGATTTAAACCAAAGGAGAAGAAATCAAATGAGAGAGAGAGAGGGAGGGAGAGAGGAGAGTTGAGGATGGTTGCTTTCTATTTTTAAATAAATGTTCGTTTTCAAATAAAATGTTCCTTGATTACAAAAACATACAGAAAATAACATAACACACATTCATTTATCCACCCCCAGCTTCATGCACTCTTACTACCTGGCTTTATTTTCTTCAAATTTTAAATTTTTTAATGTTTATTTGTTTTTGAGAGAGAGAGAGAGAGAGACGGAGTGCAGGCAGGAGAGGGGCAGAGAGAGAGAGAAGGAGACACAGAATCTGAAGCAGCTCCAGGCTCTGAGCTGTCAGCACAGAGCCCGACGCGGGGCTCGAACCCACGAACTGTGAGATCATGACCTGAGCTGAAGTTGGACGCTTAACTGACTCAACCACACAGATGCCCCTATTTTCTTCAAAATTGAAAAGAAATCAATATTCCACATCTAATCGGAGCCTTTATATCCGTCTTGCTGATGTCATTCCCTCTCTTCCTCTTCCGAAGGAAACATCATCATTACCATGCGTGTGTGCATGGTTTTTAATATAAACTGTATGAAGAGAGGTCGCACGTGGGTTTACCGTTTTTGTAGAAAGTATCATGCCGTACGTATCCTTTTGCAACTTGATTTCCCCCTCTTATTCTTCTGGGGGTTTTTTACTCAAGAAAATTAAGATATAATTAACACACTATAAAATGCATCCTTTTAAAAGTATATTGTCAGTGGTGGGGTTTTTTTAGTAGATTTTTAGATTTTCTTTTAGTAGGTTATATTATAAAGTGGTGAAATCATTGCCGCTGTCTAATTTCAAAGCATTTTCATCACCCCCTGAGGAAGCTCTCTACCCATCGGCCATCAATTCCCGTTGGCCACTTGGGCTGTTTTCACTTTCAACTGTTATGGAGAACACCACAATGAAATTTGCGTACAACTTTTTTGGGGGGACGCTGTGAACTCTTCCTGTGTCAGGTGGGGAATCTTCGTGGAGTATCTCACACTGCTAGGAAGTGTCCTTCACCCCACTGACGTCAGAGTCAACCACCGAGTCCAGAGCCGTGGCTACAGACTGGACCTCATGCCAACATCCAGGCGGGAGGGCGGAGGGAGACATGTTCCCAGGAGAGCGAGGAATCATTTGTGAACTGGAAACACAGTTAAGGTGTTTACTAGAAGGTCAGAAATGAAGTATGTTTTCACAGAGATTGCAAATGTCCACAGGGACCCGAGGGACACAACGCATGAATAAAGTAGCCGATTGGAGACTTTCAGCCCCATTGGTGGGGACAGCTTTCTGTTGGTCCCACTGACTGTGACCCCATAAAGACGTGGGGTTGTATCACTTGGTCTCCCCCTTTTCCCAAAGAAGCCAGAAACCCCATTTCTACGGTGGGGGGGGGGTGCGTGTGGATTTTCTGCTTTTAAAATACTGACAGGGGTTGCCTGTGTGGCTCAGTTGGTCAAGCATCCAACTGTTGACTTCGGCTCAGGTCATGATCTTATGGTTCATGAGTTCGAGCGCTGCATGGAGCTTGTTTGCGATTCTCTGTCTCCCTCTCTTTCTGCCCCTCCCCTTCTTGTGCATGCACGCTCTCTCTCTCCAAAACATTGGCAGCTAGTTCAAATTTTGTATAAACATGGTAGTGGGGGAAGTCAATAAAGTGTGGCTTTGGCTACCTGCAGCTGAGTGGACTTCGCTGTGACCCTGGGCTTTCTATGCAACCTTCCTCATCACCTGGAAATGCAATAAAGAAGCCTCTATTCTCGGACTATTCCCATTTGACATAGTCTCGGATTTTTTCTTTCAAAGGTCTATGTAGGCATTTGATGATGGGAAGCCAGCAAATCAAACCAATGAGGAGAGACTGTTTTGAGTCCGAAAGATGAGAAGTGCCTGCTCGAGCCTCGTGGCTGTTAAATATGTTTAGACCTCGGACTGCCAACCACTGGCTGACTCGTCAGCCTGAAACGAACTTTCCACAGCAAGCACGGGCCGTGCTGCCTTTGACAAAACAGCCATGCAGAGGTAGTGGCTGGATTTGATGGGATTGCGGAAGGAGAGGGTTTATTCCCTCCACATTCTGAGAGCTGGCCATTGGATCGTGATGAGAAGAGCTGCAGGGCAGAGCTTCTGCTCCGTTGATGGGACTGAGGAGCAGAGATTGGTTCTCTCCTCTCCGGGAGGCTGGTGTTGGGGGCGGTCGGGGAGTGGGAAGGGTGTCTGGAGGGAAGAGAGTGTGATGAAGGACCCCAAGCAGTCTTACTAACCTACTGTTCAAAGATCACCCCGAGTCTGGCCTCCTCCAGGAAGCCTTCCCTGACTTGCCAATTCCTCTCTCCTTCCAACATCTGGTCTCTGGGTTCCCTAAGCACATATTCCTCTGAGATCTTGCGCCAGCTGTTTGGTATTCATTGATTCATTCAGCAGCTATTTAATGAGTACCAACTATGTCCCAGGCAGGGTTTTAAGTGCTGGGTACACAGTGATGAGCAGAGCAGGCAAAGAGCCCACAGTCATATGTATGCGTGTGTGTGTGTGTGTGTGTGTGTGTGTGAGAGAGAGAGAGAGAGAGAGAGAGAGAAAGAGAGAGAGAGCGCCAGAGCGAGTGGGGGAGGGGCAGAGAGAGAGGGCTGGGAGAGAGAGAATTGTAAGCAGGCTCTGTGTTGTCAGCACAGAGCCCAGTGTGGGGCTTGAACTCACAAACTGTAAGATCATGACCTGAGCCGAAGTCAGGAGTCAGATGCTTAACCAACTGAGCCACTCAGGCATGCCCCCGTCTATCCATCCATCCATCCATCCATCCATCCATCCATCCATCCATCCATCCATCCATCACTTAGTAGTTAAATGGTAAAAGCTATAGAAAACATGGAGCTGGCTAATGGATCAGAAGTGTAGGGATGGGGGATGGATAGTGTGGTCAGGAGAGACTTTACTGAGCAGGTGGTATTTGAACAAAGACTGGATGTTCTTTTTCATTTAGCACCTTGTGTTCATGCTGATGGTTTGGGATAAACTTTCCCATGATTTTTTTTTTTAACTCAAAATAGATTTACTCATTTATTCGACAAACATTTGCTGAGGATCTGTTTGGTTTCTCTTCATTCTTTTGGGTCTCAGCTCAAATGCCAGTTTCTTATAGGGGCAGGCCCTGAACACCTTTCATTGTCTCCTGTTGGGGTCTGTAGTCTAGTTTAAAGTAAAAATGGGGGCACCAGGGTGGCTCAGTAGGTTAAGTGTCCGACTTCAGCTCAGGTCATGATCTCACAGTCTGAGAGTTCGAGCCCTGCATTAGGCTCTGTGCTGACAGCTCAGAGCCTGGAACCCACTTTGGATTCTGTGTTTCCATCTCTCTCTGCCCCTCCCTGGCTCATGCACTTGCTCTCTCTCTCTCAAAAATAAATAAATGTTAAAAAATTTTTAAAGAAGTAAAAATGGACTATTTTAAAATTGTGTTTAAAAGTTTTTAATTGAACAAAACTTATTTAGCTTTTTTTTTTAAAGTTCAATTCTATTTTATTTTTAGGATAGGTTTTTCACAACCAGGACTTACCTTATTTATTTACCTGATTAGTAAGACAGGATCCTATCTATTTTGTATACGATGAATGAATTCTCAGTGCCCAACACATCACATGTGCTTAATACATGTCACTGGATAAAATGAATGTGCCAGGGACCGTAATGACCCTGGTGTTATAATAGGTTTTGGTGTTTGAAGAATTAGGTTCATACCATCCAGCAATCATACTCCTTGGTATTTCACCCAAAGAAGTTGAAAACCTATGTCCACAAACCAAGATGTCCTTCACTAGGTGAATGGATAAAAAAACTGTGGTCCATCCAGGCAATGGAATGTTATTCAGCACTAAAAAGGAATGAGCTTTCTGGCCATGAAAAGATGTGGAGGAACCTTACGTGCATATGACTAAGTGAAAGAAGCCAATCTGAAGAGGCTGCATTGCATAGGATTCCAGCGATAGGGCATTCTGGAAAAGGCAAAATCATGGAGACGGTAAAGATCAGTGGTTGCCAGGGATGGAGTGCAGGAGAGCGGAATAGGCAGGGTGGTGAGAACACTCTCCACACCACCATGCGTAGACCCGTGTCATGATATGTTTGTCCAAACCTACAGGGTGTACATCCCGAGAGTGAACCCTAATGTCAGTCATGGACTTCGGGTGGTATGTCAACGTATCTTCATTGACGATGACAAATGTGCCATCTGCTGGGGATGTTGATAGTGGGGGAAGCTTGTAGGGTGTGTGGGAAATCTCCATACCCTCCCCTCAATTTTGCTGTGAACTGAAAACTGTTGGGAAAAAAGAACAAAATCTTAAAAGAAAAAAGAAGAGAATTACATTGTAATAGTGGAGACAGACATACCTTCCCAGAGCAAGGAGTATATATAAATATACTTACCAGGCACACGTAAGAATATGGCTCAGAATTCAGCTGACTGGTAGCTTCTTCTGTCCCAGAAGGTAAGTGACACCCCCTGGGGTTTTTACGGGGTGTCCTTCTGGGCCTTTTAGGTACGTTCGTCGAATTAAACAAATATGTATCGAATCCCTACAGTTTTCTGGGTTCTGTGCCAGCTGCTCCAGGCACACTCATGTCCTCACGGAGTGAACAGTCTAGACAGGATGGCAGACTTCGGTCTCCTGGACTTGCTGGGAGTCCCAGCGGGTCCCATACTGGGGCATTCGCTCACTGTGGGTCAGTATGTACCTTGATTTGTGGTCACTTAAGAAGTAATGACCAGAGAAAGGCTCTCAAGACAGAGACCCTGACAGAGGTCAGCCCCGCTTGCTGCATTTCTAGAGAAACTCATGTGGGGAAAGCTTCAGCATCTCAGTCTGGTAGCTCAGAACTATCTGGAAGTTTCTGGAGGTTGGGGGATAAAAATCTATGTAAATGGCGCAGTTTGCTGGAAAGGAGTTCAAGCTTTTGATTTTAAAGTTTTTTTTATGTTTATTTCGGAGAGAGAGAGAGAGAGAGGGAGGGAGGAAGCAGGGGAGGAGCAGAGAGAGAGGGAGACACAGAATCAGGCTCCAAGCTGTCAACACAGAGCCCGACGCGAGCCTTGAACTCATGAACCGTGAGATCATGACCTGAGTGGAAGTCGGATGCTTAACCGACTGAGCCCCCCAGGCGCCCCAAGAGGAGTTCAGGCTTGTGAACCCCGCCTCTCTCCCCACTTCTTTCATTTCTTCTTCCCTTTCTCCTCCTCTGTCACTGCCTCCCTCCCCCATCAAAAAAACACCCCAAAAACCCAGTTGTAATTGTTTGTTCTCATAGGTTACATGCTGAGAAATGGCTGCGTGTGGCTTCAGGGGACGAGCTGCTGGGTCGGACCCCCGTTCCCCTCTCCTGGCCCACCTCCCTCTCCTTGCTGACATGTCTGAGCTGTAGCCACACTGTGCATTTAAAAGCTGTCTCCACCCCACCCCTGGGGTCCCAGGGTCCCAGGAGAGAGACTCAGCTTTTACTGAAGCAGACACTTCCGTGGGGAACAGCGTTTGGGGAACCAAGTCCTTTCGGGAGGATGCTGTGTACTATCACTTGAGGGGAAAAGTAGCCGAGCCCCATTTCCTGCCTGACCGCTCCCAACACACACCTGCGCACACGTGCACACACATGCATGCACACACGCACACACTCACTTCTCCACCCCAGGGAGAAGTGTCTAATGAATGTCTCCTGGCTGCAGTACTGATCCAGATTCCTCAAGGGCAGTTGGTAATTATTAAATCGAGAGGACCATGAAACACTGTCCGAAGTCTGAAAGGTTTATCGAGAATAGATCAGGAGCAGGTAGAGTTAATAATTATAAACCCATTTCCATAGAAATGGCCTTATTCGCAAGCACACCAGCTGCCTGAAGGTGAAAGACAGCCTTTCCGGTTTGAGGGAAATGACTTAAAATAAAAACTTGAGCATAAAAGTGACTCTGAGTTGATCATTACTCCATTTGTAGCTGCACTAGGGCCGATCCCCGTAGCTGGTCCAGCTCATGGACTGGACGCTCAGAGAGGAGAAGGAAGGGCCTGCGGAGAAGGGGCTGTCCTCTTTGCCCAAAGACTGGCTGCTACTTTACCCCAAGGCCAGAGTGCAGATTTAGCAGGATGACGCTGCCGATAGCAGAGAGTCATGCTTCTTCCCTTCTCTTGCTGGGGTCTCCCTTTCTGGGCGTTCGCTTTGCTGGGATCCACGGGATGCTGAGAAGCCTGGAGGTATTAGAAGCAGCTCTCAAGCCATGGTCATAAGCACATGGTGCAGCCCAAAGAGGAGTCGAAGATCTGGTCCGAAAGGACCGAACATTTCTTATAGGACGACACTCAGCAGATGGAGAAGTGAGGAATTCCTGTGACCAGAGAGGAGAGACTTCAGGCTGGAGTGTGGTGGGTGGGGAATGAGGGGAGTGGAGTGGGTGCCTTCGTCCCTGAGACCCTGAAATCCTTTCACCAGCTCAGAGTCAGCCCTTCATCTCCCTCTTCTTTGCCTCCTCACTAAAGATGCCCAGGTAAATTGGGGTCCCCTGGCGGGGGTTCCCACATGTGCCCACTGTCCACCTTCTCACGAGGCCGGGGATCTCTGTGCAGCACACACTGTCTTCCCCATGCGGAACATGGCAGATATTTGAGGACTCATAGCTCACATGTCCCACACCCAGCTTCAGCTCAGCTGGGAACACCCGCCGGCGTTATTTTAATAAATTTCTATTTCAGTGTAAGTAGCTGCTTCTGGCTAGTGGCCACTCTATTAGAGTAACATATGAGAGAGAGAGAGAGAGAGCGAGAGAGCGAGCACACAAGCGGGGCAGAGGCAGAGAGAGAGGAAGACACAGAATCTGAAGCAGACTCTGAGCTCTGAGCTGTCAGCACAGAGCCCGATGCGAGGCTGAACCCACTATCTGTGAGATCATGACCTGAGCTGAAGTCGGACACTTAACCAGCTGAGCCCCCAGGTGTTCTGGGCTTTTTCACCTGTAAGAGTCCCATCCACCTTCTTCCCCACTGCCAAACACACGTGCAGTGCTATCAGCTCGTGAATTAAGGCAGGTGGATTAATTACTCTTACCTCTCATCCCATTTCGGGCTCACGGAGTGAGCAATCTACTGTAACATCTTATATGTTGCTGATGTAGCGAACCAGGAAGTTAGGGAGCCCTTCACACGCTCATCTCGTGATGCTGCCCACAGCCCATTCTTCCCAGATCCTAGAGCTCAGAGTTTGAACCCCTGGTTGGTACACACAGCTAAGCCAGAATCCAGGACAGACCTCAGGAATGGAGCAACGGTGACACCAGACAGGAGGCTCAGGCCCCTCGCCGTGTGCGGTGCGGGATGGTGGTGTGTGCGTGCGTCGGGCGGGGGCCACAGCAGACAGGAGGCTCAGGCCCCTCACCGTGTGTGGGGCTGGCGGCTCCGTTGGCACGGCCGTGCACCCTGTTGAAGTTGGCAGTCACCCTTTCGCCTGGCAACGAGGAATGTGGCAATTTATTACATTCTTGGTGTTCTGCTGAGTGTCAGGTTTTAAATTGCGCTTTAACATGTGTTTGTTTTCCAGAGCGAATGGCTCTGTGTATGAGATCTTGCAAGTGGACTTCGGGATCGACAACAGCAGCGGCCTGGCCGGGGCCCAGCCCATCACCTGGCAGGTGGAATACCCAGTGGAGGACTCCATGAGCGAGCTGGCCATCTCTGAGATCTTTGTCAGCGAGTCGTCCTTTGTGGGCATCGTCCCTCTTGCGATGGTGAGCAATTCGAGCTTCGGCAGAGGGTCACCACCAAGTTTTCTTTGAGTACTTTTAATACTCAAAGAAACAGGAAGTGTCTTATCATCTGTTATTTTTTATGCTCTTGATGAAGTCGTTGAAGCAAAGGAAATGCGCTTAGAGTACATTTTATTTGCTTACTTCCCATAATGCCTTTTTGGGAACTATTTGGGGTCTACTGTGAATCGCTTGTCCTTGTGGATATTGGGGGACTTTTCCCGGGGAGCCCTTGTCCTTTCTTGTCTCCGTCTGTGCCCATGTCGGGACTAAGTGCTGTGTCAGGGGCCTGCGTGGGGCAGCGCTCTGCAGGTGAGCGAGCTACCCAGGTCCCTCAGCTTTGGGCCGTTCCCAGGTACCGGGGGGGCCGGGCAACTGAGAAGTGAGCTGAACAGAAGGAGCCTTGTTAGCGTCTGGCCAGCGGAGCCTGCACAAGGCCCGAGAGTGTGCAGCACTTGTGTTTCCATTCCCGGCCTGAAGAGAGCAGATGTTTCTTCTGAGTTTGGTTGAGGCGCCCTTCACAGCCAGGCTCGGGGACCACACCCAAGAGCAGGGTCATGCCCGAGGCTCTAGAATGTGAAAAGGACGGTGCCGCTGGGCCACAGGGATCATCAATACCTAATACCCTTTCCCACACTGGAAACATTCAGTGGGACGTGAAACCTTTTGCATTGCTTTGACCTTCCTGTCTGGGCCAAAGTGTGGGCGTCAGCACCCAGATATTCTCGGGCAGTCTGTGGGTGCTTCTGTCATTCATACTCAAGTTGGATACCAGCATTAAGATCCTTGCAAACAAAAGCGAAGCTCTTCCAATTAATTCTGTGATACCCGTATCTGTGTTCTTGCTCTCGTCTATGCCCGAGACACTTTCCCAAAGTCTCCCCGAGCCTGGCTCCTTCTCTTCGACGTAACTGTTAAGAGACACACCCTTCCCCGACCACGTTGGCCAGAACTGACTCTCTGTCCCCCTTGCCCATCACTGTCTGCTCACATCACCACGCTGTTTCATCTTCATGGATGCCGTCGGTGCTGGGGTGCAGGGCTCACTACGGTGTCCTCCCTGCAAGGTGAGGTCCGTGAGGGTGGGGTCTGGTCAGTCGTGTCCACGTCTGTGACCCCAGGTCAGACCAGGGCCTGAGACAGTTCATATATGCTGGGAATGAATGCCGGGCTGCTGGGTTCATCTAGTTCTTGAAAGTTAGCCTGACGAGCTTACCCCGGTCAGCAGCGATCTGCATGTTGGGTTTGGGGCGACCATAGTCAGCAGGAAATGGCCCTGTGAAGGGGCAGAGATGGATGGATGTAGAGATTAAGACAGAATGAGGCTGTTCTGATTCTCCAGATCAACCCGGATCTGGCTGAAGCTGGGTTACATCTTTACTCCCGGTCCTTACGATGTTGCTCTATGGTTAACATGTAGCAGGTGATTCACTGGGGATCCCAGGGCCTCCCGTCGCTTCTGAGGACGGAATCCCCAGGGAGAGCATCGTGCTCTCCTCTGATGGGCAGGTGCCAGTTCAGAGAGGAGCTGAAGGGGAGGCTGAACCAGGACAGGGACATCGACTCCTGGTTGGCCCAGTGCAGCCCACAGACCAAACCCAGTCTGCCGCCCGTGTCTGTGGAAGACACTGTATCATAATGCGGCCAAGCGGTGGGTGGTGGTGCACTGGGATTGCTTTAGTGCTCTGAGGGCCACTGAAGACTTGCAAACATGTTTCCTTGGCCAGAACTTGAGTTCTACCGTCTTGCCGGAAGTGTGCTTCTGAGCAGAGTGCCCGGCGCTGGAAGCAGTTATTCTGTTGTTCTGGGGCTTCAGGAGATGCTCATCCTGTCTCTTGGGATAACCTTTCCTGAGGGGCCTTTGCTGCAGACGCTCAAACGCTCTTTGGCCGTGGTGACACCCTCTCTCATGATGCTGCCTCAAGACCTCACTGATGGCTCTTGGCCGAGCGGGATGTCCTTCACGGGGTCAGGGCTCATAGTGGGGACGGACCGGAGTCGGGGAGGGCAGGAGGAGGAGATGGGGAAGCCCACGCAGGAAGAACCTGGCAGATCGGAAAAGCCAGTCAGCTTTGATTGACCCTGACCTGCGGGGCCCGGCGTCCCCGACCCTGACCTGCGGGGCCCGGCGTCCCCGACCCTGTGTCTTGCTGACAGGTGCCTGGGCTCTGTACCAGGTGTGGCGTCCAGGCGGCGTCAGCGGTGGGACTGCCGGCTCTGGCTGCCACCCTGGCCCAGTCACCCTGTCTCCCCCTCCCCTGCTGCTCCGCGGAGGCTGGGTGTCCGTGTGCTCTGCACGCGGCATGTCTCTGACTATTAGACTCTGTGTGTTGCTTCCCATCTGGTCAATCTTTACTTAGGGAAGGTTTCTTGCATTTGGGCTTTAATTCCTTTTGTCGAGAAAGCAGAGGGTTGGGCGGCTGAGTGGTGGTGTGTATCACAGTCTCTTAAATCTCTGTGAAGAGCAGCTCCAAAATGACCCCAGGGGACCAGAGCTGTTTCGGAAAGTTTGCTGGGGGACCAAGGTTGCTAGTTCATCCTTTTCTAATCGCTTGTTTGAGCTGCTCTCCAGACCCCCAACCGCCGGGGGTGGCCTTCCGGGGAGGGAAGTGCCTTCTGGGTGCTTCTTCCTTTTCCCCCTTCCGGCCAGGCCTTCTCCCCTCCTCCCCCTCCCCTCNNNNCCTCCTACTCTCCACCCCCTTTCTTCCTTCTCAGTGGCAACTGAATCTGGGCAGCTGCATGGTATAAAGGAGCTGCGTGACTCGTCCACAGAACGTGCACAGGATGTGGCCTTGTTATTGAACCGGGTTGTACCCAGAGGCAGAAAGCACTTTCGCAGTTCGAACAGAGTGATTTAAGTGCAAGCGCTCAGATACCCGGGAATTAGAACAGATGAGAAGCCAGACACAGAGCAGAAGAGAGTCGGGAGCCCTGGGGGCAGTGAGGGCCCACCCGGCCCGGGCTGGAGGCAGGAGAAGGTGCTCCCGGGAACCGGGCCTGGGTCACCTAAGGGGCCAGAACCCCTCAGACAGTGGACCCGGAGGTGCCGCCGGCTCTGGTTTTATTGCAAGATGTGACTCTGACGTCCCCGTATGTCCTGTTCATCTGAAGCCTGTGCATCCAGGGCACAGCCACGTGGGGTCCCGGGCCTGCTGAGTGCTCCGCTTGGCTGGTTTCTTGTCTCTAAGGTCAACGTGGAGAGGCCTCTCCTGGCTACTCAGACCGAACTCCTGGCTACTCAGACCGAATTAGTTCTGACCTTGTATTCTTGCTGACTTGTCTCTCGTGGATCACACCGCTGTCTGCAATTCATGCTCATTTATATGATTGTTTGTGCACGTGTGTCTCGGTCTGGCTGCAGTCAGGAGAAAGAATTTGAACAGGAAAAGTTTGATTTAAAGGGTTATTAATTATAACAAGGACTGGAAAACGAGGGATTGCTTAGTCAGAAGTGAAGAGAACTCTCAAGAGTGTCCGAATGGAAGGCATCAGGAGCACCCCCGCCCTAGGGCTGAGATAGAGTGCCCAAGGAAGAGCCCCGTCCCCCCTCCCCCCGAGGTCCAGACCTGTACTACCAAGGCACTCAAGGTGGAGGCCGAGTGGAGCTGCTGTGTGCTGTGGGAATGGGGCGCGAGGGGAGCCCCCTGTGCTGGGGACGTCACAATGCCTGCACAACAGTAGCTCGCAGAGAGAGCACCACAGTCGGAAAGCAGACCCTTTCCCTCTGAAACTTCTCTCTGGCGCCCTTACGTACAAACGTCCGCACGCTGCCTTTCGGCAAGGGAAAAATATTAAGGACTCAGATCCATTTTCACAGAACAGGTAATGAGGGGCACATTGGAGATGGGAAGCAATAGATTGATGGGCAGGATACTGGTCACAAGCTCCATGATGGGAGGGACCATGTTTGCTCCGACCACCGGGTGTTTTCTCAGCATAGTGCATGGTGCCTAGTGTACGGCATTTGCTCAACAAAGGAACGGATGGTTATATTTACCATCAGAACCCAAGTCCACTGGCTGGAGCTCTCATTTGCTGTGTTAGTTTCCTTTGGTCGCTGTAACAAATCATTCCAGACTTAATGACTTAAAGCAACTCAAGGTCACCATCTTACAGTCTGGAGGCCAGAGTCTCAAATGGATCTCACTGGGCTACAATCTAGGCGTCTGCAGGACGGTGTCCTTCCTGAGGCTGGGAGGGAGGAGGATCCATTCACTGCCCTTTCCAGCTCCTGGAGGCTGCCCGCATTCCTTGGCTCCTGGCTCCGTATCACTCAGACCTCTGCTTCTGTCATTATGTCTCCTCTCTGAGCCTCCTGCCTCCCTCTGTCCCTTGTAAGGACCCTTGTGATGACCTTGGGTTCACTTGCATGTGAGTCAGGAAAATCTCACCTCAAGAGCCTTCACTTTCCCTCTTGCCGTGCAAAGTAACATACCCGTCGGTTCTGGGGATTATGATGTGGGCATCCTTGGGGGCTGTTATTTTCCCCCCCACTCACCCCTGTGCAGGACCCCAATTTCCCCTTTCTGGTCGTCCTCAGTCTGTGTACCCAGAGGTCTCCATCCCTCTCCCCATGATCTATTCTGTTGCCTCCCAGGCTGTTTTCTGAGGAGCTTTCTGGACTTCAGTGTCAACCCCAGCCAACCCACCACCTCTGACAGCTCCCCACTCCTGGGGACACTGCTTTTCTATAATCAGGAAGGCACCTTGCACTCTGCTCTTCCAGAGGCTCCCACCACGGAGAGAGGGAGAGCCAGAGCCACAGGCCTGGTGGTCTTCATTTACACAAAGCCTTTCCTCCTGGAGCATGTGGACCGCCCAGGGGCTGGGGCTGGGGAGGCTCTGTAGTAGCCCCGAAATACCCTCCTCTAAGCCCTGGGGCTGGAAGGGACCCAAGGGCAGAGCTCAGCTGGCTTCTCAGTCTCCTTGTAGCCTCAGTGGCTGGGGGAGGGGGGTCAGTTAACTTCTCTTTGCTTTAGCTTCTCCTGTGTGAATTGCCAAGGTAAGAATCCCAGTCCTGTATATTGCACAGCGGTGTTACAGGGACCGAGATCCAACAAATACGAACATGCTTACAACATCCAGGCAAATATAAAGGCCACATATGCAGTGGGAAAGCACCCCAGGCAGGTTCAAGCACATTCACGTCTTGTGTAGAGTTAATGACCTCTCTATCTTTCCAGTTTTGTCACCCTGTTGATTAGCTGGGGTGATGTACATCCTGGGGAAGCGTCAGTCATTCCTAGCTTTCAGGGAGTTGGCAGTGACTCATTGTGGTCAAGGGTACAGGCTATTGGCTGAACCTTTCTAGACTGAAATTTGAACTTTAATGTTTACTAGCTTTGTTATTGTGGGCATGTCATTTAACTTCTGTGAAACTGTTTCCTCGTCTGCAAAATGTTTCCTGCCTCTGGAGTTTTGTGAGGATTCATTGAAATCCTCTGGGGAAGGTGTTAGCACATAGGCCTGGCACATTGTAAGCACTCCGTAATATTTAGCCATCAGTATTTCCATCATGGCTGTTATACTCTCTGGCCACATGCAAGCCTATCTGTCAAACTTTGTGTGAAGGCCATACAAAGGTTCAGTCTCAGGGCAGGTGGCGGGTTCTCCTCCTGGAGGAAAGAAAGAGTTTGATTTGATGAGATATCAGATATCATGGTGCGGAGATGGGGAGATGAAGACCCAGCATTTGGGGACTTAGGCCCGACAGGGAGGACAGGAGGGAGGCCTGTTGGGTGGGCAGGCAGTGGTGACTATGCCCAGTCTCATGGCCCCTTCTGAGGGCGCACTGTTACCCAGCAAGGCAACCCCAGGCTTGTGATTTAGAACTTTGCTACCACAGTTGCGTGACCCTGGGTAGCATTGGATACTGTTGGCACCTTTTGAGGAATGAGCCAATCACTACTTCATGGAGGTAAATTTTCAGCCTTGGGCGATGCATGATAGGACTGAGAGACCCCATGCATGGAAACCAGGGGAGAGCCCAGTGATCCAGGCAGGAGGGCTTGCAAAAGAACAGTGGCAGTAGTGATGTACCTATCCATCCCCCTTCTACCCATCCATCCATCCATCCAGCCAGCCAGCCAGCCAGCCATCCACCTATTCATCCATCTGTCCCTCTGCTCATTCATCCATCCATACAACCATCCATCCATCCATCCATCCATCCATCCATCCATCCATCCATCCATGCATCTGTCCCTCTCTCCATCTGTCCATCCATCCACCCATCTGTCTGTCCATCTGTCCATCATTCATCTGTCCCTCTGCCCATCCATCCATCCATCCATCCATCCATCCTTTTGTCCATCTATCTATCCATCTACCCATTCATCCCTCCATTCATCCTCTGTCCATCTGTCCTTCCTTCCATCCATTCATCCACCTGTGGTCAATTGCTATACAACAGACATTTGTTTAGCATACACTATGTGCCATATTCATTATTTTTTGGTACCAAGAAAGGGGGAACATGGAATTGATGGGAATTTTGGAGCTGGAAACCATCTGTGACTTGATATTTCCATTTCTAGCAGAACAGCACAGATGGTCAAAACCTTCAAAAACCCCATCTTAAAAAGGGCAGCCTAAAAAGATGAGTGTCATAACCCAGGGTAATAATGATGTTTTCTGCATCATCTTCAAAATCTAAAACTTAAAAATAGTCTTTTTTGCTGTCCCCTCCATGCCTGGGAAATGCTAACTCGGTGCCTATTTCTTTGCTTTATGAAAGCAAAAGTTTTCTTTCTTCCTCCTCTCTGTCTTTTCTTCCCTCCCCTTCGCTTCTCTTCGGCGTTCCATCCAACTACTGAGCTTTGAGCTCAAAGATTTATTTCCAGGGGTGGCTTGGCATGCAGGGCTGGAGTCCACTCTTCAACCACAGTTCTTAAAACTAAAAAGCCGAGCTCTGCACATGCAGATAAAAATATTATCTTTCAACAAGATTGGCTGAAAACAATGAACACGATTGGCGAGTTTCTAGGCAACGGGGTACGCAGTCCACATAGGGAAAAAGCAGTGGACCATCAGATTCCTTTTTAGCTGTATCTGCCCGAGACTTGACAAGTCCTGGGCACAAACACTTCTTTCCTTCTTGTGTGTTCTAGCAGATGGTGATGAACAGAGCCCCAGCTCTCATGGTGCTCACTTTCCGGGAGAGTGGGGTGCTGAGTCCGCTCCATGATTGCAGGCAGAGAAAAACTCCTGAAGGTAGCAGAACAGAGAGTCTAGGGAGGAAGATCAGGAAGATGTAGGGCCTAGTGTTTGCTCTGAGACTGAAGCTCAGCGGAGAGTGTGGGCGTCGTGCAGCGGAATTAGGCTTGGCGTGTTTCAGGACCTTGGAGAAGGGGCAGGGGAGGAGCTGGGGAGGAAGGCAGGGCAGCTCCCGAAGGCCTTTCTGGAACAGCGAAGCTTGCACGGGCCTTCCGGTGCCCAGGCCCTGTTCTCGGCGTTGGGACCCCTCTCCTGGAGCTCCCGTGGCAACTTACCACAAACTTAGGGACTTTAAACAACACAAATTCATCCTACGATTCCCAAAGTTGGAAATTCTGAGCTGGGTCCATGGGACAAAACTCAAGGCGTCAGAAGAACTGCATTCCTTCCAGAGGCATGAGGGGAAAATCCGATCTTTGCCTGTTTCCAGCTTCTAAAGGCCACTACGTTCCTCGTCTCATGGCCCCGCGTCACTCTGAGGTCCGTTTCTGTCACTGCATCCACTTCTTGGACTCTGACTCTCCTGCCTCCCTCTTTCACTTCCAAGGACGCTGCGGTGACTCTGGGCCATCAGCGTAACCCAGGACAGCCTCCCCATCTCAGGGTCCTTCACTGGATCACGTCTGAAACCCCTTTGTGCTGCCTACTCCCAGGTTCTGGGGTCCGAGCGGGGTTGTACTTGGGGCTATCTGTTCAGGCACGTCTCCACCTCACCTCGCAAGGCTGTGAGGTCCTGGAGCCCAGAGACCAGCATGTGGTCCCTCAGCTTTGGAGCCCAGCACGCAGCCCGCCACCAGATGGTGGATGGTGCGCGGTGAGCCCCTGTCAGGGTGCTCCGTGGTCCAAGCTTTGTGTTATTTCACCAGTGGTGTTTGCAACACAACCCAGACCATGTGGCCTCCTCCCACTCATTGCACTTAAAACTGTCCAGTGACTTCCCGTTGCTCACAAAGTAAACCCAGTAGGGGTCCGCAGAGGGTGTCTGTTACTAGAATGCAGGGGTCCAGGAAACTGGATGGGAAAAGATACACACCCCCACACACGTACGCACACATACCTGTAGACACATGTATGCACATATACACATGCACACACATGCATGTGCACACACACACACACTCCCTTGCTGGTCTCTAGCCTCCTGGAGACCTGGCGGGGTGGGGTGGGAGTACGCGCAGACAGGCTGAGTACAGTGTGCCGAGGGCAGGGAGGTGCCCCCCCAGCATCTGCTCCACAGCCCCACCCCCAGCTCCCCACCCCGGGCCCCCAGCTCTCTCTTGGGTGGGCGGTTCATCTCCTGCCTCCACCCTGGACGCCGTGCACCCACTCTGCATGTGTGCACAGAGCGCTCTGCCTCCACACGGCAGACCCTGCTGACTCCCGCCCAGCGCCCTCCACTGGCTGCTCAAAACTCGTGCAGGGAGATTCTTCCTCCTCACCGGGGGCGTCCGCCCCGCTCAGACCTCACCTCACCCACCAAACGCTTCCCCACCCCAGGACCTTTGCCTGGGCCCCTCCTCCACCTGGAATCCTTTCCCCTTAGCCCCTGACGTGTCTGTCACTCATTCACTCAGATGTCTGCTCAGGTGCAGGGAAGTTCGCTCTGAGGAGATGATGGTGGTGGCTTTTTTTTTTTTTCTTTTCTTCTGTAAATAGACCCTCATCTCAGTCCTACACATTGGGACTGGAGTGGGGGAGGGTGGAGTGCCTTTGAATGCAGGAAGAGGGGGACAGAGAGAGGGGCCCCCAGCCTGGAATGAGGTCTGTGGTCTCCACAGTAGGAACACCCACTGTCTGCCCCCTTGAGGTGGGGCCCTGGGCACAGGGTCCCCAGCCTTTGCCTCCCCCTCCCAGGCTCCATGCCTTGCTTGGATTTGGACCAGGAGAGTATCAGTGACAGTCACCGTGGATGTGGAGTTGGGGACACTTCTTTTCTCCAGCGATAACCCAGACGAGCAGCAGCTTTTGAGATGATTTGAGCAAATGGCAAACTCAGATCCCCGAGGAACATGCTGTGTAAGCCCGTGCAGGCTCGGAGCTGTGTTCAAATCCCGGCTCTGACTCTTAGCGGCCACATGACCTTGGGCGAGTGACTTACCTGTCCTGGGACTCCGTTCCCTCACGGGTGCAGTCAGCCCAGAACTGCGGTGAAGCCACGTGTGGGAACCGCCCGGAGTGCCTGGCGTGAGATCTCCTGTCAAAAGCAGGAGTGTAGACCAGCGGCTCACCGGTAGGGAATGCGGGGGGTTTCTGGCCCCGGGGTGTCTTGACGTCATTGGCTGGGACGCAGCGCAGGTGTGATGTCTGAAAAGCAGTCATCACGGTGAAGAGCAGTCATGCACACGCTCCCAAGTCCAGCTGCGGCTGGGGCAACTCCATTTCTGAGAAGCCTGCTTTCCTCTGCCCTCTTCTCTTTCGTACTCGAGGGAGGTGGCTCTTGCCCCCACGGGAGGGAGGGCACAGGCTGCCTCGGTCCCCTGGGGCAGAGCCCTGGAAACGCTCCTATTCTATGTGCAGGCGTGGCTACCAGGCTGTGCTTGCACAGTCAGCACCCAGGCTCCCGGGCCAGGGGCCGCGTTCGCTCCGCTTGCCACGTTGAAGCTTCTTTACTTTCTTGGGCTGATTGTGTCTGCCGGCACCCAAAAGCAACGGGGGTGGGGACTTAAATCTTGTGCAGCCCCTGTGTCCTGTCATGGAGCACCTCTGTCTCTCCCTGACTGTCGATATCTGTCCTCTGCCTCCGCCCGGCAGGTGGATGGGCTCCAGAGGGGCGGCCCATGTCCTTGGAACCCCCAGCCCCTGAGCCGGCCCTGAGCAGGGATGCTTCGGCCCCCAGGGCATCCATGGCCCCTCGGGGGTCTGTCATGGCTTTGGGAGGTCTTAAGTGGGAGGGTGGTTCAGAAAGTTTTAAAGGCCTGCGAGTGAGTCTGTTTCTTGTCCTCCGTCTTTCGTTTAGTTTAAAACTCAACACAAGATCTGACAGTGCTTGACCCCATCCTCCCGAACCGTTCCAGGTCAGCCATTAGTGTGACGACCCGCAATCCCAACCCCCTCCCCCAGGTTAGCTAAGTTTTAACATTTTCTATTTCTCATCCAGAACCGCATCTGCGTCCAGACACACATATGTGGCTGCAGAAAATACGTGGCTGTGTTTTAAAACAAAGGGTGTTGTGCTCCGCGTCACGTCACGTTCTTAACAGCCAACAGAATGTCTCGGAGGCTTTTACGTGCCTGTGGGAACAGCGCTGCCTCACCCACTGTTAAAACCTGCCCCGCAGTGTTCTGTGACGGGCGATTCCGTAGTTGATTTCCCTACTGATGAGTATTTACGTGGTTTCCATCCCCCTTCTTTTTCGTTACTACAGTGCATCCTGCAAAACTCCATCTGGTTTGGGGGTGGGAAGTGGGTTTGTATCACGTGCCAAATGGTAGCACGCCTGAACGCCGCCGTGTTGGGGCAGGGGCGAGGGCGGTGACCAGTCAGTAGTCTCTCATGGCTGCTGTATTCTTTTCCTGGGGCCATAATGAATCTTTACCACCAACCGGATGGTAATTACTCTCTCGGTTCTGGAGGCCGGACCTCCAAAAGTAAGATGTCAGCGGGACCACACTCCCTCTGAAGGTTCCGGGATTCCGGCTCCTTCCTTACCTGTTCCCGCTTTCGGTGGCTCCAGGCATTCCTTAGCTTGTGGCCACATCACTCCCGGTCTCCACCTCTGCCGCCACAGGGCTGGCTGCATGTGCCTCTCGGTGTCTTCTCCTTACGAGGCCCCCAGCCACTGGATTCAGGGCCCGCCCTCGTCCAGTTCGACTAAAGCTTAACTAATTGCATCTGCAAAGGCCATCTTTCCAAATAAGGCCACGTTCTGAATTCCAGTGGGCCTGAATTGCCAGGGGACACCAACCCATCACAGAAGCAGAAAGAGCGAGCGGCTACATATATACCCTGGATTTGCCTACATAGATCTTTCCGGATGGGGCCGGGGGCAGACCAGTCCCACACCGTCCACATCTCCAGCAAGAACGGACGTCCTGGATGGTGACTCATGCGCCTGGCAGATCTTCAGTCACTGACCCATGCTGACTGGACTCCCTTTACCAGGACAAGGATGGGACCGTGTGCCTCATGAAAGCCTTTCTGTTGATTCCTGACCCCGCAGGTCCATCCAGGAGGCCCCCTGTGCCCCTCCTTCCCCCAAAACAAATTTGTTAGCATCTTTACCCGTTGGAGACAGCACGCAACGCTAGGCAGTGCATATCTGGAATAAACCTAATGCAGTTCTTTTAGGCTCTTTTATATACAAGAAGGAGCAAGATGTTCTGCAAATAGCTGTTACCTTGTCTACACACATGGTTTCACCTGATTGATCCGACGCAGTCACAGCTGAAAGGAACAATTTTAAATTGTCAAGGAGAATGTGTGTCCAGTGGGTACACTTTACAAATGACCAGAAATAACCATCTTTGTCGGATGAGATTAAAGCCATGCACTTTGTAAGTGCTGCTGTATGAACACTTCTAACGTGCCAGACGCACTTCACCCGCCCGCGGTCCGTGTGTTTCCAGGGCGTGATGCCAGTGAGCGCAATCAGTAACCTGTCACCCCAGTGGCCCCTTCATTGGATTGAGATGTTATGTCATTTCCTGACTTGCATTAAAAAAAAAAAATAACAATATAGGGGCGCCTGGGTGGCTCAGTCGGGTAAGTGTCCGACTTCGGCTCAGGTCATGATCTCGCGGTTCGTGGGTTCGAGCCCTGCATCCGGCTCTGTGCTGGCAGCAAGCTCAGAGCCTGGAGCCTGCTTCGGATTCTGTGTGTCTCTTTCTGTACCCCTCCTCCACCCGTGCTCTCTGTCTCTCTCTCAAAATAAATAAATTAAAAAAAATAACAATATAAAAAGGATTGCTCTTAGAGGGTGAACCGGAGTCAGCTAAGCGGAAAAGGAGAAGGAAAACAAAACCCCGTTAAGATGTTTGGTTCAGTTGACCTACGTCTTTCTGGAAACCTTTGCTGCTGGATAATTTCTGACGGTGATCGGGAAAAGTACACCCAGTAAGCAGGTCTGGGAAAAAACTGGTGGCTGTCAGTCAGAGGAACAAAGAGTTTGGTCTCCTCGGTGGGCACAGGAGTGCAGAAGGACACGTTTTTAAGGCTCTGTCAATACCATTAATATTTATAACCTATCTCACGAAAGCCTTTCCACTGAGCGGCACATCCATCAACGACTTCTGCTTGGGAATTGTTCTGTTTTGTTGGGTGATGAGCCCCGAATGACAAAATTGAGAGCAATTACGTGAAGGGTTTTATTTGCTTCTGTTTTACACACACCCCTTAAAGGTGGTAAAATCATCAGGAGGCTGTATTCCGAGAACATCATTTTCTTTCTGAAAAGAAAAGTCTCCTTTACTGTCGACGTGTGAAGTGGGCTATTTATCACCACGCCGAGTTACTAACTCGTCTGGGAGCCGCGAGCCTGGCAGGTGCCTCCTCCAGGCCTGGGATTCCCTGTTCGGAAATGACACACCAGGGGCCTCACCAGTGTGAGGACCCCCCACGCCTCCGTGCGGGTCAGCGAAGGGGCAGCCTCACCGCGGCAGCCACGGGGACAGAGGCCGTTCCCGCTTAGGGGAAGTCAGGCTGTCTCGGTTCAGAGCCCACCCACCGCTTACTTGAGCTTCAGCACAGCCTGCGTTCGTGAGCCTCCGACATCCCGTCTGCAAAAGGACAGTAATTCCTATAGGACAGCCTCATGCAGACTGGGAGGCAGCAGTGTATGCACAGTGCTTGCCCGTCCCACGGGCCCAGTCAACCTTCATCCACGGGCCAGGGTGCCGGAAGGGGGGCACTTCAGAGTCGTGGCGAAATTGACCCCACTCCGGAAGGGGCGGCATGGCCACTGGCCACCTGNCCGTCTTACTCATGACTGAAACTCTGTGCCCCCGACCATCATCTCCCCATTCCCTGCAGCCCCCACCCCCTGGCAAGCCCCGCGCTACCCTATGTTTCTATGCACTCAGCTCTTTTAGGTTCCATGTAAAAAGGAGATCAGTTTGTCTTTCTGTGTCTGGCTTGTTTCACTTAGCATCATGTGCTCCAGATGGGATCCACGTCCCAAACGGCCGGGTTTCCTGCTGTTTAAAGATGACTAACACTCGTATATCACGTCCTATGCATCACATTTTATTTGTCCACTCATCCACTGACCACTTAGGTTGTTTCCTCACCTTAGCGGTTGTGAATACTGCTGTTGTGAACAGGGGTGTGTGCACACCTCTCTGAGACAGCACAGCACCTGAGCTGACCAATATGGCGGCCGTTGGTTACATGCCGTTAATTAAATGAAAATTAATTCACATTAAATACCATCAACATTCAGTTCTTCAGTTGCACTAGCCACATTTCCAGTGCCAGAAAGCCATCTGTAGCCGGTGGTGACCTTGTTAGCACAGGTAGAGAATTTTCCGTCACTGAAGACAGTGCTGGTACTAACTGACGCCCTTCTCTGACGGATGCACGGATAGCTTCCTTGGACTCCTTCCCACTTTCTTCTGCTTCGATGTTTATTAGTTTTACATATATTTTTATGCTTGAATTTATCACATTTGTGTCCCATTGCCGAAGCTGACGCCTCACTTTGATGCTAATCCATTCTTCACATCCTCCATTAAGCACCCCCTTTACTCGCTCAGTCACCACGGTTCCAGAAAGGACTGGTTCGATCTTTGATCACCAGAGGTTCCTTTTTGTTGAGGGTTTTCCACTTTTAATTCCTTTAGTTTCATTTCAGTGAGGTCCCGGGGGGAGAAATGAGATAAACTAAGTGGTCAGCCGCTGTGTTGGACCGGAAGTCCCGAAATGCTTGGTGAACAGGGGAGTGCCGTTCAGATTTCGGGGACAGGTGGCCAGTCATTCCTTCCCAACACCTGACGGAGGGTCCGTGTGCCGGCCTCCACGGTGGAGCTGGGATGGTTGAGGGACACTCAGTCCTTGGCATGGGTGAAGGCAGCAAGAATATTCCACCCAGAAGTAGAATTCTCTTGGAGTAGAATTCTCCCCCTTTCATGGGGGAGGAAGGATTCCATCCCACAATCAAAGACCAAGAGAAACCACTGACACCCTTGGGTGGAGCCTCCCTTACCTTCTATTTATGTATTGAGACCCAGCCGGAGAAGCTGCTGGTTCTCTTCCGAGACAAGGAGCTGGGCCTTCAGAGAAGACCCAGGGAAGGGGCGCTGTGGCCTTGGGGACATCTGCCACCTCTCCCTCTCTCCCTTTCCCTCCAGTCCCTCCCTGCAAAGAGAGCTGCAGTAGCGAGTGATGCCTTTGCCACATGATTGGGTTTATGCCTGTTATATGATTATCTTTTTATCTGAAAGAAGGACTGTGACATCAGGGGATAAGGTATTAGGGATGGGACCCAGAGAGGAAAAGTCCAGATAACTAAAACATTAACCAGAATCTCGAAGAGATAGCTGCACTCCCTGTTCAGTTTAGTGTTATTCACAAGAGCCAGGTTGGAAACAACCCAAATGCCGCCCTGTGCACGAATGGATGTAGAACATGTGCGTGTCTATACAGTGGAATAGTCTTCTACCTTGAAAAAGAAGGAAAATCCTGCCGTTTGCAACAACGTCAATGAACTTGGAGGGCGTGGTGCTCCGTGAAATAAGCCAGATACGGAAGGACAGGTAACTGCGCCATTCTGTGTGTATGCGGAGTCCGACAGTCACCCTCATCGAGGCGGAGAGTAGGGTGGGGGTTGTTGGGGGGGGCAGAGGGGGAAATGGGGAGATGATGTTCCGCAGGCATCAGGTTTCAGTTGTGCAGGTTAAGTAAGCTCTAGAGTTGTGCTTCACTCCATGCCCATAGTTAACAATATGGTGTTGAACAAGGAAGAACTTGATACGAGGGTAGATCTCAAATTAAGTGCTCTTATGATGAAAAAAGAAGGTGGCGCAGGAACAAACTTCTGGAAGCGAGGATATGTCCATTACCTTGATCGTGATGACCGTTTCAGGGATGCCTGTGTATGTTCAAACGCCCCAAATTGTGTACATTAAATATGGATGGGTTTTTTTGTATATCAATTATCCTTAAAGCTGTTTTTAAAACGCAAAAGAAGACAAACCAAAAACCCACCTAGAACCAATGGAAAGCCTCGTTGATAAACCCACCTTTCCAAATGAATGAAATGATCAAATAGGCTCATAAATCAGGGAGGGAAGTTCAACCCAGAAGCCATGAGCCAAGGGGGCATCAGAGACTGGAATGGCCACAGCTGCTGAAAAGCCCCGCTGGGGAGTCCGAAACTAAGGCTCCTGCACAGGTAGGCGACCCCACAGCCGTGGGACATTGTGCAAACCCCCAGGGAGCCTGGTTTCAGTGTTCTCACCTGGCAAAAAAAAGAGACCAGGATACTGGCTTTACAGGTCTTCTAAGATTACACAGAGAGATTTGAAAACCTAAGCAAACCTTTGGAATTTCAAAAGGGTGCTCTAGAAATGTAGGTATTGTATTAAATGAGCATCTGGGTATAAATAAAACGGCAGTGCCCCCCGTGCTGTTAGCATTTTGTGGTTTTCAGCCTCTCCGAGACGAGCGTGGACGGCCCAGCCAACCCTGGGAGCTGGCAGACATCACCCCCTCATGCGCCGGGGATNACCCCCCCCACCCTCCCTCTTGGGTCTTGGTTTCCCTCTCCTACCTGGACACCCTGTGTGTGGAGGAAGTACCTGTTCATTTATTCATGCAGATATTTATGGGACGTCTGTTACGCCCCAGGTAGGTGCAGGGTATTCAGTGATGCAAGCCGTGGATGTGGAGCAGACAGTCTGGGGTGGGGGCTCGGGGGGAACAGACAAGGCAAATGGAAAGAAACAGAGAGGTAAATAAAACTCAGGCTGGGTGCTGTGAACAGCATGATGAGGTGGTGGTCAACAGTGAGGGAAGAGAGGCTTGCAGGAGGCAAGGAGGCCTTCAGGGAGGGGATTTATGACCCAGTCCATAAACGTTGTGACCATTTTACATCAAAACCCAGGCACCATGCACATCTATATATAAAACTGGAAGTTTAATAAAAATGATATTTACCCTTGCTGTGTGTGATGTACTGTGACATTTGTCTCTTCTGTTCTATTTTATTTTATTGTGTTAGAACAGGTTGGGTTATGCTGCTTTAGAAATCGTCTCTAATCTCTCAGGGACTTAAAGTGACAAAGATTTATCTTTTGCTTATGCTAGGCAAGTCCTAGATTGTTTGGGCCAGGGTTTGGCAAACTGTGGTGCACAGATCAAACCTAGCCCGTGGCCTGTTTTTGCAGAGTACAGAAGCTAAGCATGTTTTATATTTTAAGAGTTAAAGGAAAATGAAGAAGAGGACGGGACTGAAAACTTACCCATCCTGCGAAGCCTTTCCAAAAAAAGTTTTCTGACCTCTGGTCCAGGGGCTTGACATAATCCTTATTCTGGGAAGTCATTTTGGGACTTGGCCAGTCATTGTAGCGGCAAGAGACATAAATGGAGAGTCTTGTCCTGGCAATTAATTGCTCTGGTTTGATGGTGTCACCTGCCACTTGGTGTCACAACTCTATGCTCATGAAAGGGGCGGGGCTGTGTCCCACCCCTGGGGGCCCAGGAAATGCCATCTTGTTAGGTGTCAGGTAAGGGCGCCCATCGGGAAATATTGGCTGCCGATGTCTCCTACTACAAGCTGTGAAGATGACCGCACTCTACTGTTATTTTCAAAAACACTTGTTGACCACCATTCTGTTCTCTGACTCTGTGAGTTCCACTATTTTAGATTCCACAGAATCTCACAGAAGTGAGATCACACAGTATTTGTCGTTCTGGGTCTGGCTTATTTCATTTAGCATCATGTCCTCGAAGTTCTCCTGTGTGATTGCAAATGGCAGAACTTCCTTCTTTTTAAAGGCCGAATATTCCATTGTGTTTATGGGTATATGTATAAAATAGGTACAATTTATGAATGTTTCCATATGTGTGATATATAGGTTATATAACATACATACACACATATAAGGGTTATATATCACAGTTCTTTATCCATCCATCCATAGATGGATATTCAGGTTGTTTCCGTACCTTCACTATTGTAATGTGAGATTTAGTTCTGGAGCTCTAATGTGTGGCATGAGACTGCAGTTAACAACTGTAGTTGACTGTATTGTACACTTGAAATGTGCTAACAGAGTAGATCTTAAGTGTTCTCCTCCCTCCGCCCCACAAAGGTAAATCGGTGTGAGCTAGCTCCATTGTGTTCATGTCACACTGTGTACATATCTAGACACATCACGTGTACACATTAAATAACACAATTTGTATTTGTCAGTTACACTGCAACAAAACAGTGCTGGTTGGGGTCCACCAAGTTGATTTCCTGACCCGCTGACAGTGGGTCATACCGAGTGTGACGTGGAGCATGGCACAAGATGAGATCAGAGAATGCGTGTGGATTTTCTACGAAGTGCAGGGTGTCACCAGAGAGTTCAGCCGGGGATCTGATCTGACTTGTGTTTTAGAAATAATCCAGAAGTCTGGCTACTGTGTGGGCGACGGGTTGAGGACAGAGGATCCCAAGATCAGGAGTGACCTCAAAAGGTCCGGGCTGGACGCACGGGGGCGGGGGGTGGGGGGGCTCAGCTAGGAGCGGGCTGTGGCGGTGCTGAGTGGAAGTGCCAGTCCCTCGTGATGGGGAGCCCCAGCTGGTTCCTTGTGCTGCCCTGAGAGAAAATAGTTTGGGGGTTCTGATCCATTTCAATTCAGTTTTTTTAAATGTTTTTTCATTTTTTCAGAGAGCGAGAGAGAGAGCACGCTGGGGAGGGTCAGAGAGAGAGGGAGACACAGAATCCTTAGCAGGCTCCAGGCTGTGAGCTGTCAGCACAGAGTCCGATGCAGGGCTCGAACCCCTGAACTGTGAGATCGTTACCTGAGCCAAAGCTGGACGACTGCGCCCCCCAGACCCTCCCCAATCAATTTCATAATGAGTTAGGAAGAAAGTATTGATAATCAGCTACAATTATTGCCATCAGAAACCCTCTTTAAAGTTGCCTTTAGGCAACAGGAAATGGTTAGTCCTGAGGAAGTTTCTAAGAATAAATGACTGGTTATCATCTCCGTTTGCAAATGTCACCGCCTAAGACAGCGGCTATCAGTGCTTGTGAGTATTGTTTATCATCCTGGAGCTAAATTATGCTTGTTGAGATAACACGCAGGGAGTCCTAACAGCTGGCAAGCCTTTATCAGGATTCAGGAGGGCTGAGATTCCCGGGTGAGTCTGCCTGCCCGGCTCTGGGGGACCCACCCACACTCTCAGGGCTCAGGAAGCCTCTCCCTTTCAGAGAGAAGCATCTCGCTTTCAGAGTCAAGGGGAGGTTGACTTATCCACCACTTAGACAGGAGCTAATAGTCGTCTTTCTGCTGGATTGAGGTGGGGTGCTGGGAAGCCAGCCTTCATTCCCCTCCTTGACAATGAATTTCAGCTCTCTCTGCTCGGTGGGGACACAGCACAAAGCTTTTTATAGCCTTTCATGCACATGGGAAACAGATATGATGGAAAGTCTCCAGCACTGCCCTGGGAGACAAAGTTTATTTTCTAGTTCATTCCTATTTTGCTCTGTGTTATGAAGCACATGACTTGACTCCTCTGTTTTCCTTTTTTTTAAATTCAGACTCTGTGAAAATCAACTGTTGCAAACCTTTTCAGATAGGTTAGTGGATCATTGAGCCTGGATGGAGAACTCCCAGAATAGGGAGAGCAAATGAACACCCTCAATAGTGTTGTAGGGTCTGAAGGGAAATTCCGGGTACAGATGCGCCCCGACCTTCAAGAGCTTCTAACGAGCCCCGTTCCCGATGTCAGTTTGTCGCACCTCCACCCTTCTCTCCCTGCTTTGTGCTCCTGGAGCTGGGCCCTGTAGACATCTCTCCTTGGCCAGCTGCCGTGATGTGGGGCGCTGCTGGCGGGAGGGATGCGGCAGCGCTCTCCCTTCACAGTGAATGAAAGGATGATTTTCTTTCAGCTGGTTAGAAAGCAACGCGTGCCGAAAAGTAATAACACCATCTTTTTGGAACTCTTGAGAATTTAGACTGGAGGTTCTGACTCCAGCTTTGGAGTGTGGAAGGGGTTTAAACCGGCATTTAAATGGGGATTCTTTTCTTTCTTTCTTTCTTTTTTTAAATATGGATTCCCTTCCTTCCTTCCTTCCTTCCTTCCTTTCTTTCTTTCTTTTTTTAAATATGGATTTTTAGTCCTCACACCGAGATGCTGAGTTAATCTGATTTAACATAACGTTAAATGGCCTTTTTGTACACATTTGTAATGATGATTCTTACAACAGTCTTTTCAAGGGCCTCGACCTCACTTTATTGCTTTGTGGCTCAGCGAGATGTCGGGCAGGTAGGCTGAGGGGGGGTTGGGGGCACAGACCGAGCCCCTGTCTTTTGATCCCTGATGATACTTCCTTTCCACTAATCTGCCTTTCTAGCATAAAATGAAACCCCTTCTGTTTCCTCCATCCAAGTGATGAGGAAATTGAGTCAGGCAAACAATTTCATTTTTCAAATATTTTTTCCCCATTGTAGAAAATTTGTTAAACACAGACGTTTATAAAGAGGAAAATAAAACGAATCTTTCCTTCCACTGCCTGCAGACACATTTTGACACTTCTATTTCCAGTTTCGTTGCTCTGCATCTATCTTGATTTTAACAAGATGATGATCATATTTTTACTTTTGCTTTTTTCATTTTATAGTTGGATTGGTTCGCTACTGCTGCTTAATAAAGCATCCTAGAATCCAGCGGCTTGAAACGACTGTCATTTGTGACCACTCATGCAGCGGCCGGGCAGCCGGGGTGGCTGGGCCAGGGGCCTTCATCCCGGGTGGGCGGCTGGGGCGCCCGGGACCAGAGACCAGGCGGGCCCATTCTTTTCACAGCCGTGGTGGAATCACGAAAGGACAGGCAGAGATGCGTGTGCCTTGCCTCCCGGCCTGGGCCGACAGCAGAAACTGATTCTTCTCCCTACTTGCCGCAAGAGGACAAAGGCTTTCTTTTCCATCTCTTGCCCCAGCCTCTGCCGTGCAAAGAGGAAATCATCTCTCCATTTCTCTCGCGCTCCTCTCTGTAATGGCTCCCATCACTTTGCATTATACGGGAACACTCAGGCTCATTTAAGACACTCTCCGATAGCACAACCTGGGTAATTTCCTCCGCAGATGAATATGAGGAGAAAATTATGATGACATTATTAGAGCATGTGATCATATCTGATGCTGGCGCCAGCTCCCGATGAAAATGGGGGCGAGAGTCAGCTTCCCACGTGGAGGGAGAAGAATATGNAGTGGCCACCAGGTGCTTTGTCTTGCTCTGTGTTTTAACTACTTGGTCTTACACCATGTTGGAGAGCCGTCTTCTAGACAAAACCAGGCGGTTCTTGCGTGGGGTAATCAATCACGTGACAGAGGACCAAAAGTCACACGCCCCAGACCACCTCCTCACTCTCCGAGGCCACGGGGAGCCCCTTCCCTTTCCTTAAAATGCCACTCTTTGTTTTCTCTGTAAGATTCCTTGTGCCTGGTTTTCAGGCTATGGCTTAACCTCACCATCTGTGTAAACTTCTAGATCCCTAGTTGCATTGCTGTCGCTGTATTATTTTCTTAATTTTATTTTAAAATTTTATCTGAAATCCCTTTCTTTGCTTTTAGATTCTGAAATGTATTCGTTGACGAAGCAACTCTGGACACGGTATAGGGGGTGAGGGACATGTGATGTTCTAGGTCGGGTGCAGGGGAGGATTCAGACTCAACTCTTACCAAGCAGCCACCCAGCTCAAACATGCCCGGCCACACTCAAGACGGCTGCGTAAGGCTGTACAGGTTGCGCGCTGCACATGGGCAGGCCCAAGGCAGTATCCCTCACACCCTAGACATTGTAGATTCGGGGACTTGGACAGTCATATAGCAGGCGGCAATGAAGTACCTTATACATCTAACCCACTATGATGTACTGGTATATTGCAATAAGCTTCTGGGGGAAAGAAGAGGCACTATTTTCTACTTTGCACAGGGCTCACTGTGGACTGATGAGAGCTTTGCTGCATGAACATTTCTAGGGGATGTATAATTTCTTGCGGTATTCCAGCGTGGAGGTTCATTCAGCAACATTCCACAAGTACTTAATGAGCACTGAATGTATGCCAGACCCACGCCTAGGCCTAGGGAAGAGCAAGAGGCATACGGAGCTACATCCACCCAGGGGAGATCAGCACAGGACAGCCAAGGACACACGTGGTTGTGCGTCACCGCTGTGGAAAGCACGCTAGCCATAGAGGCGCAGGCGTGAGCTGGCGTACTGCAGGCTCCGGGGGGCTCTGCTGGCCGGCAAGGCCAGGGTCTGTGGAGGAGAGAGAGCCGTGAAGGCTGAGGGCTTCCCAGGGTGCAAGAGACAGATCCCCGCGTGTACGATGAGCTTACACAAGGCACAAAACTGTGCTGAGTGAAACTCATTTACATAGAGCGAAAATCACTTCCTTTTAATTCTCTTTCAACCTTTTTGATTAGGTCAACAACAGCGTCTCATTTGGATTCTACGGCTTTTTTAAACAATTCTCCAATACTTGCTGCTGATTTCCATTTTTAATAGAGAAATCGTGGGCCTTCTGCCAAAGCCTCGGACAGGCGGCAGTCTCCAAATGTAATTTAATAATCCTGCTTTGTCTCAATGACGAGCAGCGCTGGCTTTGCAGGATGGCGTGGGGCCACAGCCATGACTGCGCTGAGACCAGGCAGAACCCGGACTGACAGTCTAAATAATCAATGGGGAAACTTGTGCTCCTTTTGTGAACTTTAAAAGGTTTCATCGGAACGTGAAAAGCTCTCCTACTGTTGATCATAAATGTAGAGGGGAATGAAAAAAAAAAACCTTGCAAGATCAATATTTCATACATTGTAACTTGAACATTAGCAACATTGAGAGCTGAAGTGTTGCATTTCTTCCCGGGAAACTTACCAGCAGTCCTGTGAACAGTGTTTATTTTCTCTTTGTGTAGCTTTCTAGAAGGCCATACTCTGTACACGTGGAGTCCAGTCCCAACATTTCAGTCTCTGTTCCTTCAGTGCTGGGCCGTGTCTCCAGGAATTCCTTTCCTGTGAAGCTGTTTGGCTGGGTCGTTTCCTCCGGGACCCCTCTGCTCTCCGTGTCATGACCGCTTTCCCCCCGTATGTAGATCGGCTCCCCTCTGGCCGTACCTCCAGGGCCTCCTGATCCACAGCAGGTAGTGTCCCCCGTGTGCATTTAGTGCCCATTTTGCTTCTAGCATCATCACCTTTCCTTCTTTGTGGCATTTTCAGTTCCCTCTGTGGACGATCGGGTTTTTGCCAGGTGGTTTTGCCCCGGGAGACTAAAGGACGAGATGATGACACACCTTGCTGACTATGAACCGAATAACAGAAGCACAGTTATCTTCCACCCACAGACGGGGAAGTCATTGATGTGACTTGTCCCTCCGCATGAGATACATCTGCTTATTTATGCCCTAATTTGTGGGCTGAAGGGCTCGCCGGAAGTCTGTGCGGGACACACTTACAGATAACAAGGTACACCTTGGCGACTGAAAATTGAACCCTGTTGTAGGGAGATTGATACTATTTAACTAAACGGTGGTGACTGAAATCTGTGTGTAGTGGGCCTTCCAGAGCGAGGACTACCTGCATATTGAGTTTTAAGGTTCTTTTTATTTGTGACGAGTAATACAGACCCTTTCCGTTTACGTTACAGAAAACTTCGTTTTAAAAAATATGTATTTGGTTAAGTCAAATCGTGTAAGATGTGAATTGATTCAAAGAAGTATCCATTGTGTCAGCAACTTCAGGGGAAATGTTGCTTGGGGACCAGCTGCTGACCACAGGAGGGGTGTGTTCCCCAAGGTAGCGTCTGCTTATGAACTACAGACCGCCTTCTCTGTGCTCTCCCCAAAGTATCCGCACAGGGCTATCTGACCAGGCTATCCTGGTCACGTCTGGCACTGGTTCCCACACCCCCTTCCTCCAAGTTGCATGAACTCAGAACAGAGCTACATGGGGGCATGTGGCAGTGTTCTGTGCTCATTTCTTCATAGCATCATGACATTTCTAAGTCAATATATATGTACACCTAAAGCATTTTTCCTTCTTAATAGCCATATGATACTTCATAGTAATCAATCCTCTTTAACATTCAGAATGTTTTCCTTTTTTGTTTCTCTCTCCTTCCCTTTCATTTTTATACTACAAAAAGGAAGGCAATGAACAAACTTTATAGAAATTGGCTAGTACAGGTGATAAAACTGTACTGTATAATTGAAATTTGCTAAGAGATTAGAATTCAAGTGTTTCCACCAACCTCACCCCCACCCCCAAACCCTGAATATGTAGTTAACTTGTTGGGGTGAAACCTACCACAATGTATATGTATATCAAATCATGACTTTTTAAAATTTTTTTAATTTTTTTTTTTTTTTT
>NW_027533280.1:969984-1044635 GCF_008692635.1 Crocuta crocuta | reverse complement strand
AGAGAGAGAGAGAGAGAGAGAAAGTATTTAAAAATATAGAATGGCTATATTAACATCAGAATGACATGTTAATAACAGGTCAAAGGATATTACCAGTGATTATGAAGTAGAATTTATAATGATAAAGGGGTCAGTTCATCAGGAAAATAAAACAGTCTTAAATCTGTAAGCGCTCAATAACAAAGCCTCAAAATACAAGAAGCAAAAATTTACATAACTGAAAGGAGAAATAAATATAAATTGGAAATTGTAGTTGGTGTTTAAACTCTTTTCCCTCAGTAACTGATAGAACAAGTCAGCAGAAATTCGGTAAGTTGGGTCTTTGAGAAAATAAGTCATTTACTCAAGTCTACTCAGTGAGTGGAAGATCCAGGATTCTGGGTCAAGAATGACCCCATAATGTTCTCTGTACTACACTGCAGGTTCAGTGTCTGAAAACAAAACACATCCAATCCTTATTTATTAACATTTTTTTTTATGTTTATCTTAGAGAGACAGACAGACTGAAAGTGGGGGAGGGGCAGAGAGAGACAGAGACAGAATCCGAAGCAGGCTCCAGGCTCTGAGCTGTCAGCACAGAGTCTGACACAAGGCCTGAACTCACTAACCATGAGATCGTGACCTGAGCTAAAGTCGGACGCTTAACCAGACTGAGCCACCCAAGTGCCCCACATCCAATTCTTATTAAAATAAGTAATAACATAAATGTCCCAGTGCAAATACCTCCTTAAAGATCGAAGGCATAGGTTCTTGCCCAGAGAAGATTTTGTAACTAGCTCTGAGACCTCGGGCAGGCCAAGTACCCTCTCTGAGCCTCAGTTTCCTCCTCTGTATGATGGTAATGGCTATACTTTCCCTGATGACCTCCCAGGGATGTTGAGAATCTCTTGATGTAACAGTAGTGTGAATGGCACAGGAAGTAAAGTCACAATTACTTTCAAGGGAGAGAGGAGAGTGTCAGGTGTGATGGGGAGAGAAGCTTGGTTGGAGCTCATTGGTGTGGTGGCCCCACGGCTCTGCTATGCACAGGGCTATTAGTTTGATCTGTATTTGGGACTGGTGACTCCTCTCTAAATCAGGCCCAGTAACTGGATTTGGCCCAGTACTCACTACGAATGTGTCCGTGTCTGCCTGAAGATCAAATAAGAGAAGGGGCGTGTGGTTGGCTCCATTCATGAGCAGCCACTGAAAATGACCGAGGGCTACCCAATCCTTAACGGGGATGCCAGCCCTCCCAGCTTCTTAACCACAATATGAGAAAGTTGGTCTGAAGGCAGAAGCATGTGGAGCGCTGAGTCTGAGTCAGCCAGGAGGCCCTGGTTTGCAAGTTACAGAAAGCCCAATCTTTTTTTTTTTAAATTTTCAAAAAATGTTTTATTTATTTCTGAGAGAGAGAGCAGCATGAGCAGGGGAGGGTCAGAGAGAGAGGGAGATACAGAATCTGAAGCAAGCTCTGAGCTAACCGTCAACACAGAGCCCGACACAGGGCTCGAACCCACGAACCATGAGCTCATGACCTGAGCCAAAGTCTGACGCTTAACCGCCTGAGCCACCCAGGTGCCCCAGAAAGCCCAACCTGATTGGATCAGCAGGAAGCACCTGGCCAGCCCTCCAACCAATCATGGGTCAGACAGATGCCAGATGCTGATTGGCTGTAGGCCTGGGTGCCAGGATGCATTTCTGGAGCTGGGGGTGGAGTCTGAGCTCCTGCAGGAAGAACAGGGTTTGACAGGGTCAGGGGTCAAGTTCCCCAGGGGGAGAGAGAATCAGAGCCACTGCTTATCTGACCAGAGGAACCTGGGCATGGCCAGTGTCCCTCTTTCTGAAATAGTAAGTCATTCTGTTTTCTCTGTATTTGGGGTTTTGATGACCCTTCAAAAATGATCTCCAAATCCACCATGACATGTAACTGTAGAAATTAGATTAACTCTGGGCATCGGAGCACATTAAACTATCTAAATTACTGGGCTCAGTGACTGTCTCTTTGCTTCAGTCATGCGTCACCTGTCTTCCCAGTACCAGAAAGCAACTCCTTAACTGAAGAATCAAATGAAGGCATAGAATTTTTTTCTTTGCTAGTAACAGGATTAGCGCAAATCAAATATCCAGAACTGCTTATCTGCCTCCTCCCCCCATTTCCAAAGGAGGTTAGAGGAGTGTATGTCTGGTAGCAGCAAACCTGAAGCAGAGGGTAAGTATTGTCACTTTCCTTCTCCTAAGGAGGCTGGGCCACCGTGCGCCCCGTCAGCCCCGCTGCTTGGTTACCCCCTGCTCTGTGCGCGGCCGGGCAGGGGGTCCTGATCAGCCCTTGCCTCAGACCTTCAGTCTGCTTAGACCTGTGTCCCAGACAGTGGCACCCCTGGAGAGGAGTCCAGAACCTTTGGAGGACAGCAGTGTTTTCTGGCCATTTCATTGGTCTCTAATTCCGTTCATCCATTCTTTGACAGAAAAACAGAAACGTTACGCTCGTCCGGAGTCTATAGATGACAGAATAGGATCATTTCCATTTCTACTAGGTAAGGAGGTCCAAGCAGGAAGCAACTGCTTATTTTGCAATTTGAGTTTATTATGAAAACGGAAAAAAAAAAGAAAAACACACCATCCCATTGGTTTCTCCAAAGTCACAAGGGATTTGTTTGCTAGAGAATAGAAATGTTGTACTTTTCTCTCAGTACAGGTGAGGGCCAGAGTTTGTGTTTGTGTTTTTGTTTCTTGTCTTTGTTTTCTGGTGACATAGGTCAAGGCTGGTCCCTTTGTGCCTTTATATACAATCCTAGGAAACAAGGCCTGTAGTGGGTTGAATAGTGTCCCCAAAATGTCCCAAATTCTAACCCCTGGTGTCTGTGAATGTGACCTTGTTTGCAAATAGGTCCTTAGTAGATGGAATTAAGTTAAGGATCTTGGAGACGACGTCGTGCTGGGTTTATGGTGTCCCTACGTCCAGTAACTAGTGTCCTGATGACAAAAAGCAGAGGGAAGATGCAGGTGAAGAGAGGAGGCACTTGGATTTGATGTAACACAGCCGGGGAGACACAAGTAGATCTGCAGCCGGCGACTGCGTCCACTTGAATCCTGACACGCCATTCACACATGCTGGGGCCACACCGCAGAGTTATTTCAACGATAATAATAATAAACTGCTACGTTACATATTAATCTTAACACCGAGGTACGTTGAGGAAAAGATGGCGAGCCCTTTATCGGGCAGATTGGAAGGACGGCTTCCAGCGTGACATGGCGCGTGTCCTTTCTGCAGCTTCCCTGTGGGAAAGGTAGACACTAGGGAGGGTGTGCTCTGCCCCGAGTTCTGCCCGCGTCTCCCTTCTTCCAGCCGCTCCTAACATAGAAACTCTCAAATGCTTTCAGGGCGGAAAGTGTAGTTTTGGGTCAGATTTGCCTGTGAGGACGTGCACCTGCCTTTCCTTTGCAGACAGGCTTTACGAAAGTGTCTTAATTAGAAAGCTCTTCTGAAGTGAGTTTTAGTTCTTGAGGGAGATGGGGTAGGCGCAGGATTTACGGCCCTACGCGGCCTTTCGGAATTGTGTCTTTCCATGGAGGGGACTTCCTGCTGTGTCCTCCCCCCAGGCCGCCCGCCCCTAATACCACACTGTGTAGACTGTGTGAGTCGTGGTGCACACCCGGTCTGTTGGTATTTACTCATCTGTTCAGATGTTCTAGTGAGTCCAGCATTGGTGCTGTGAGAGTTGTGCTAGACTCTGAGCATTCCATAGCACATCTGAGAAGCAGCGTGGGAGCTACGGAGCCATGTGCTAAAAGGAAGAGGTTTTTAAAGTTGATTGATTTATTCAAAATAAAGTTTATTTTAAGAGAGAGAGAGAGCGTGCATGTGTGAGCGGCTGGAGCGGGGGCAGAGAGAGAGAATCCCAAGCAGGCTCCACACCGTCAGCGCAGAGCCAAATGTTGGGCTCGATCCCCCCACCCTGAGATCGTGGCCTGAGCTGAAATCAAGAGTCAGACGCTCAACCGACTGAGACACCCAGGCGCCCCTGAAAGGAGGCATCTGTAAAGCACTGTAGGGACATAGTTGAGAGAGCAGTTAATTCGATTGGGAGGAGATGTCATCTGGGAAGGCTTCACGTAGGAGGCCACACTTTAGTAGAGTCTTGAAGGATGAGTGGAGGTTTCCCATGACACAAACGTGGGAGCAGTGAAGCTGGTAAGGGACCTGTGTCGAGCACCTATGATGGGCCGGGCAGTGATCCCCATGCTGTAAAGGCATCACCTTAATTAGGACCCATGACTCCTTTATGAGGCAGAGGGAGAGTTACTGACCATCTGACAGGTGAGGAAGCTGAATCATGGAAGGAAATTGAATTTCCATGACTTTCATGAGTGACTCAGGTGTGATTGGGACCAGGGGTCGGGCTCCCCAGCCTGGCCCTGCACTGGCGCACCCTCACCCCTGCTCCGCCAGGCAGCAGGTACCTCAGGAGGAAGGGGAGATATTTGCAGCCCGTGGCCAGTTAAGGAAAGTGTACGCATTACGTCTCCCCCCCGGGCGATGGGTGATGCCAGCGCTGCTCCATGAGAAAATGACCAAATGCTTCTGAGCTTCATTTTCTTCTCAAAGTAGGATGGGCAGTGCACCTGGCATTGATAATGGACCCACTTGTGTCCCTCTGTCTTTCCTTCGCATTTTTTCCCTCTCCTCCACTCTTCTTCTGAACCAATATTTAATCAACGGAAGACACTAGGGATGTAGTAATGAGCAACCCGAATGTGAGATCTAATTTTGTTTTATTTTTACTAAGCTATAACTGGCATGCTGTAAAATTCACCTGTTTTGCAGTTTGATGAGATTTATACATAGTTACATCACCATCGCCCCACCACAGCCAAGATGCAGAATATTTCCATGACCCCCCAAATTCCTTCTTGCCTCTGCTTAGCCAGTCATTTCTCTCCCCACCTCTGCCCCGCCCCAGGCTCTGACAAACACCATCTAATTTTTGTCACTACCGTTCTGCCTTTAAAGGAACTTCACATCAGTGGAGTCCTACAGTATGTACTCGGGCTAATTTCTCTTAGCCTAATTGCTTTTGGACTCGTCCACATTCCTGCATGTATCGGTGATTTATTGCTGAGTGATATTGCACCGTGTGGGCGTACCATACTTTGTTTATTCATTCGCCAGCGAACGTGTGGATTCTTTCCAGTTTGGGGACTGGTAGGAGTAAAAATCCCACGTCCCTATATGGACATTTGTTTTCATTCATCTTGGGTGAGCACGTAGGAGCCATTCCATTGTCCATGAGATGGAATATTTTCTGTCTAGCATATGTCTTTATCCCCTTTAGACACATTCTATCATCTCCAGCATTTCTGTGTCTGTTAACTTGATGTTTCTCCTGGTTACCCATTGATCTGAGACCGGCCCCTGTCCCTTGTGAATCTCACCTTGTTGAGTGCTAGGTTTTGCCATATTCTAATCAGTGTCGATTTTGTTCTGACATCCAGATCAATTTGCTTCTTAAAGGGACTCCTGGGGGCTCAGTCGGTTAAATGTCAGACTCCTCATTTTGGCTCAGGTCATGATCTCACAGTTTGTGGGATTGAGCCCTGCATCCGGCTCCATGCTGGTAGCACAGAGCCTGCTTGGGATTCTCTCTCTCCCTCTTTCTCTGCCCCTCCCCTGCTTGAGTGCTCTCTCTCTTCCTCTCTCAAAATAAATATACATTAAAAAAAGCTTCTTAAGGACAGGTCTCGAGCAGCTTTTACTGGGACTAATATAGCTCTGCTGTTAGGACGTGACCCTTGTGAGCATTCTGTCTGGTGTCCCTGGCCTCGCACGGTTTCTCCAGTCTGGCTGATGGGCACACGGATGGTTTCCAACCCCGTGTGTGTTCCAGAATCGTTCAGCTTCCTGCTCCTGGAGAGTCTGCCTTCAGCCTTACTCCCAGAGCCCCCTCTGAAGCTGTTAGGATTCTTTCCCACTCGAGCTCCTTTCTCTCAGATAAACTGCCTCCAAACTCTCGCTACCTTAACCCTGATCTCTGTCATCCTCAACAAGAGGCCAGAGTTTTATTTGAATTTATTCTTCCTACAGTAACTGAGGGGCTCACCTTCATTTTCCCTTATTTCTACCTATGTTTATAGTGTCAGGAAACAATCACTGTATAGTTTTTGTCTGATTTTCTAAGTTACAGCAGGTGGGACATTTCTGGGCCCTGAATGGGAGCAGAGGTCCAAGCATTGATGTTCAGTGGGTGAGGCTGATCAAAAGCAAGTATGTAATTTCGAAATTATGGCAATTCCTCTGACATAAAATAGGGTGATGTGTAAAAACAGAGCAAGAAGAAGACTGGTCAGAAAAGCCCCTCCCTCTGGGATTAATGAGAAACCAAACAAAGGGCTTAGCATTTTGTCAGGCACAGAGTGTTTTATGATTTTTGTGTACTGATATTATATTATTCTTTCTAAAAATTTATTTATTTTTAAGAGAGAGAGAGACATAGTGCAAGCATGCACAAGTTAGGGAGGGATAGAGAGACAGGAAGAGAGAATCCCAAGCCGGCTCCAGGCTCTGGACTAAGCCAGACTTGAGGCTCTATGACAATAACTGTGAGATCATGACCTGCACCCAAATCAAGAGTCAGACGCTTAACTGACTGAGCCATCCAGGCACCTTGATATTATATTATTTTTTTTAGTATATTTTTTATTTTTATTAAAAATTTTTTTCTTTCNACCGGTGTGAGGTGGTATCTCAGTGTGGTTTTGATTTGTATTTCCCTGATGAGGAGGGACGCTGAGCATTGTTTCATGTGTCTGTTGGCCATCTGGATGTCCTCTTCGGGGAAGTGTCTGTTCATGTCTCTGTCCATTTTTTCACTGAATTGTTTGTTTTTTGGGTGTGGAGTTTGGTGAGTTCCTTATAGATTTTGAATATTAGCCCTTTATCTGATACGTCATTTGCAACTATCTTTGCCCATTCCGNTAAGAAGTTGCTGCAGTGGAGGTCAAGGAGGTTGTTTCCTGCTTTCTCCTCTAGGGTTTTGATGGTTTCCTGTCTCACATTCAGGTCCTTTTTCCATTTTGAGTTTTTTTTTGTATATGATGTGAGAAAATGATCTAGTTTCATTCTTCTGCATGTTGCTGTCCAATTCTCCCAGTATCATCTGCTAAAGAGGCTGTCTTTTTCCATTGGATACTCTTTCCTGCTTTGTCAAAGATTAGTTGGCCATACATTTGTGGGTCCAATTCTGAGTTCTCTATTCTGTTCCATTGGTCTATGTGGCTGTTTTTGTGCCAATACCATACTGTCTTGATGATGACAGCTTTGTAGTAGAGGCTAAAGTCTGGGATGGTGATGCCTCCCGTCTTGGTTTTCTTCTTCAATATTACTTTGGCTATTGAGGGTCATTTTTGGTTCCATACAAATTTTAGGATAGTTTGTTCTAGCTTTGAGAAGAATGCTGGTGCAATTTTGATGGGGATTGCATTGAATGTATAGATTTGGGTAGTAATGACATTTTAACAATATTCTTCCGATCTATGAGCATGGAATGTTTTTCCATTTCTTTGTGTCTTCTTCAATTTCCTTCATAAGTTTTCTATAGTTTTCATCATACAGATCTCTTGTATCCTTGGTTAGGTTTATTCCGAGGTATTTTATGGTTTTTTGTGCAATTGTGAATGGGATCAGTTTCTTGATTTCTCTTTCTGTTGCTTCATTGTTGGTGTATAAAAATGCAACTTATTTCTGTATGTTGATTTTGTACCCTGAGACTTTGCTGAATTCATGGATCAGTTCTAGTAGGCTTCTGGTGGAGTCTGTCGGGTTTTCTATGTAGAGTATCATGTTGTCTGCGAAAAGTGAACGTTTGACTTCTTCTTTGACAATTCTTATGCCTTTTTTCCCCTTGTGTTGCCTGATTACTGACACTAGGACTTTCAGCACTGTGTTAAACTAACGTGGTGAGAGTGGACATCCCTGTCGTGTTCCTGATCTCAGGGGGAAAGCTCTAGCCAGGCTCCTTNGCAAATCGAATTCAACAGCACATAAAAAATTATCCAGCAAGATCAAGTGGGATTCATTCCTGGGTTACAGGGCTGTTTCAATATTAGCAAATCCAACAATGTGATACATCACATTAACAAAAGAAAAGATAAAAACCATATGATCCTGTAGATAGATGCAGAAAAAGCATTTGACAAAATACAGCATCCCTTCTTAATAAAGACCCTTGAGAAAGTTGGGATAGAAGGAACTTACTTAAACATCATAAAAGCCATTTATGAGAAGCCCTCAGCTAATATCATCCTCAATGGGGAAAAATTTAGCATATTTTTTAAATGTTTAAATTTGAGAGACAGAGAGAGAGTGCAAGCAGAGCAGGGGCAGAGAGAGAGAGGGAGACCCAGAATCCAAAACAGGTTCCAGGCTCTGAGGTGTCAGCACAGAGCCCGATGTGGGATTTGAACTCTCGAACCACAAGATTATGACCTGAGCCGAAGTTGGACACTCAACTGACTGAGCCACCCAGTTGCCTTGATATTATATTATTCTTAACAAGCAGAATGGCCTGGTGGTTACAGGCATAGACTCTGGAGTAAGACTTTCTGGGTTTTAGTTCTGGGTACAGCATTCAGTAATAAAATCTTGGATGAGTTTTTGTGACTCTGTTTTCTCATCTGTAAAATGGGGATGATGAGGGCTTCTCCTCAGAGGTTTATTATGAGAATTAGAGGAATAAAAACATGAAGGCAGAATTAGTGCCTGCATATCAAGTCTCTTCCATAGATCTGATTTGTGGTGTTTTCCCCCTTACCTGTACACCCAGCAATGCCCTGAGCATTAGCTGAACAAATGTTTTTGCTCTAGTGGGTTCTGTAGGGAAGCCCCCAAGGACGTGACCATGGTGAGAGCCCCTGGCAGGCGCACCCCATTTTCAGGGGCACTTTGCCAGGGTCCTGGCGTGTGAGGATGGTCCTCTGTGCTGGGGCTGAGCACAGGCTGTGGGCATCAGGGCTGGAGTGGGCCAGGCCAGCTCTGTGGGGGACACGGAGACACAGTTTGTACAGAGCAGAAAGCCCTGTGGCTCGGATGTGAGGTCCAAGCACGTCCCACTCTTTTTCTCACTGCCTGGCACAGCCCCCCTTGAAGTCTCCTGCTTGCTAGCTCACTGCCTTTCTCTGCTTGTGTCCCTGATTTGTCTCTGTCCCTCTGCCTCTTCTCAGTCTGCCTAGATCAGTCTGTCTTTGTAGATCTCCCCATCTGTCTGTCTCCCTCCCTCTTTAGGACTCTATGCTCTCAGTCTTTCTGTCTGTCTGCCTCCCTTTCTCTCTTTTGGACCCTAAGTTCTTCCCTTTCCTCCCCTCCCTTTCCCCTGCCTCCCTCCCTCCTCCATCCATCCTCCCCTGGGGACTGGCTCAGCCCAAGCCGACAGCCAGGGCTCCCCTGCTCTCTGCAGTCACAGGGCGCCACAGCTGTATGGAGGGTTGTTTGTATCAGAACGGAGCTTTCCTCGTGGGCTGGGGTTTCAGAGATGCTAAGCTTCCTTCCCTCAGGAACATATGTCTCAGAGGTGCCATCAGGTCTGGTTTCACTTTTAACGGAACAGATGTCATTTGCTGGCTGTCCTTTGGCAACGAGAATTTGTGTCACATTTTAATGGAGTAGCTCTAGCTCCACTTGGATGGAAGCGTTTATTTTTCCTTCCCCTCCCCAGGCAACAGAGAAACACGGCTTACGGGTTACAGCTGTAACCGAGGAAGCGCTGGTGGTTAAGTAGAGGAAGGAAGTAGAGAAAATGGTCATTCAGTGTTGGAGCTGGGACGTGGGAACAGAGCGCCCACCCGGAACCCCACGTACATTCTGCGTGTGCCCCCCCTGACCCGCGCGTTGTGTCCCTGATGCTGCCTTTCCCTTCCCGGAGCTTCCGTGTGCTCTCCCTTTCTCTGCCCCTGTGTCATTGCCTCTGTCTGTCTAGCATTTTAAAAATGCGTGTGTGTTTTCTTTCTGTCTCTCTTTGTCCGAGTTAAGCTTGCCTGTTGGTCTCTCTGGCTTCCGGCCTGGCCTTCATGTCGCTGTGGGATGCGTCAGCATCTGAGATCTAACACCCCCCTGGCAGGGGCAGGATGGGACACAGTGGACGTAAACTTGACTGTGAGGCCCACCGAGCAACCACCTTCCCTGTGTGTGACCCTTCGTCTCATGCATTAAGTAGCATTTCCCATCTCGCTGCCCTTAGTTACCGGTGTCCATGAGCTCGCCCTGCGCACTGGGTGACAGCTGGTCCAGGTCCTTCCACACGGTTTCTGCCTCTTCCCTCCAAGCTGCCACCTGGGAGACATCTGGCCCAGACTCTGACGGAGACACATTTTATCAACTCCCCCTGAGTGGCATCCTATTTGATACAACTTTCTCCATGTTATTCGGGGACTCATAAGGAGCTGAATTTTGAAATCACTTACTGCTTTGTGGATAGTAAATTATTAGAATCCCAAAATAACTGTCACATGGAGGGAAGTGGGCTGATCCCAGAGTTATGTAATGTACAACAGTGGGATTGAAAATCATTGTTTTGGTCGGAGCTGGCATCCTCGTTTACCTCTGAGGGAAGTTCACATCTGCCTTGCAGCTTTAGAAATCAGAAGTCGGGGTGTCTGAGAGCAAAACCGCGTCAGAGTTATATTCTTGTTCAGAGACTGACTGTCAGGGACCAGAGGAAGTAGGCTGCTGGGCCTTGCACACTGTGGTCCAGACCCTCCCATTCTGGGGGAGCATCTGGGATGGAACCTTCTAGAAGCCACATGTGGTCATGTCGTGGGGTTTTGGGGCCGCTTGACTGTTTCTACTAAAACTAAACCTTTTTTTAAAAAGTGTATTTACTTTGAGAGAGACAGAGAGCAAGCGAGCGGGGAAGGGGCAGAGAGCGAGGGAGAGCGTCCCAAGCAGGCTCTCTGTGGTCAGTGTGCGCACCTAACTCAGGGTTTGAACCTATGAAACTGTGAGATCATGACCTGAGCCAAAATCAAGAGTCAGACGCTTAATTGATTGAACTACCCAGGCGCCCCTCTACTAAATCTTAAGCTTTACATTTGTAAGATGTCTTCTTACAAGGTGTTAAAATCAAAGCTTGTACAAATCTTTCATCCTTAAAGCTTTTGAGTTAGGAAAAGAAATGGAGTTTTGGCATCATTTAACGGGGGAGAAGCTGAGAGAAGAAGCAGCGCAGCCAGGATGATGGGTTCTGGTGTCTATGTTATTTTGTTTACATGCTGGTTTGGTTGCTTAGCAGAAGTGTGGTTCCGGCCAAATTAAAAGATCCTTTCCAGCTCTGGTTCCCTTATTTGCACAGTGAGGACAAAAATAACAATCCTTCAATAGGGATATTTGAGGATTAAATGAGATATTAATAAGAGCAGTTAATGTTTATCAAGAACTTGCGATGTAGCAGGCTGTTCTTTAGGGTGACTTTTATCTTTAGATATCAATACATATCACACTGTGTTTATTATAAATATGTATTATTATTAGCAGATAATACATGTAAATCACTTAGCACAATGCCTAGCACTTATCTAAGGGTTTAAGAAAAGTTAATTGTCGAGGTTTAAGAAAAGTTAATTGTCGAGGTGCCTGGATGGCTCAGTTGGTTAAGCATCTGGCTCGATCTCAGGTCTTGATCTCAGGGGCGTGAGTTTATGCCCTGCACTGGGTGTGAAGCCTACTATAAAAACAAAGCTAGTCATCATAAATGATGTTCCCTAGGCATTTACCATCCCTGTATCATTATGCATTTATTCCTTGATTTGCTTGTTCCTTTTTAAAAGAAAATTTTTTTTACATTTATTTATTTTTGAGAGACAGAGTGAGACAGAGTGAGTAGGGACAGGCAGAGAGAGGGAGACACAGAATCTGAAGCAGGCCCCAGGCTCCGAGCTGTCAGCACAGAGCCTGACGCAGGGTTCCATCCCATGAACTGTGAGATCATGACCTGAGCCAAAGTCGAACACTTAACCGACTGAGCCACCCAGGCGCCCCTGATTTGCTTGTTCTTTTGATTATTCATATTATTTTAAAATTTCCTAGGAGTCTGGATAAATGCATTCCCCAAATACCTTTCCTGAATTCCCCAGATGACAAGATCCTCCCTCTACACGAAAACGCCTTATTGCTGTTTTTTATACAGTGTTTCAGTTCTACACATGCTGATCCTTTTTTTAAAGTTTTTTTTTTAATGTTTTATTTATTTCTGAGAGAGAAAGAGAGAGAGAGAGAGAGAGAGAGAGAGAGGCAGCGTGAGCAGGGGAGGGTCAGAGAGAGAGAGACACAGAATCCAGAGCAGGCTCCAGGTTCTGAGCTGTCAGCACAGAGCACAACTGGGGCTTGAACCCACGAACCGTGAGATCATGACCCGAGCCGATGTCAGACGCTTAACCGACTGAGCCGCCCAGGCGCCCCCACACCTGCTGATCCTTTATCTGCAAATGTTTCAGTGTGAATTTCCCCAACACTCTTGCAGGACCCAGTCTAGGATCACGTGTACATTTGTTATTATATCTATTAGGCCTCTTCAATCTGGAAATTTCTCGGTCTTTGTCTTTCAGACTCTGATGCATTTGAAATGTACAGACCAGTTGTTTCGTAGAGTATGCCCCCAAATTTGAGTTTGTCTGAAGTTTCCTCATTATCAGATTCTACACCCCCCCCCTTTTTTTGAAACACATCAGAAATGATGTTATGTCCCTTTTCAGGACACAGGATGCCTTTTTATCCCAGTAAGTGATGTTATCTTTGATCATTTGGATGCTACAGTGTATGATGGCTTTTAGTTTCATATAGTTCCTGTTTTTCTCTTTGAAATTAATAAATCTCTTGCACGGAGATACATTAACGCCATATGAATGTCCTGTTTCTTATCGTACTTTTAATTACTAGTAGCATTCATGCTGATTCTTGCCTGAAACAATTATGGTAATAAATGGTGGTTGCCAGATGGTGGTATTCTAATTTCACCGTTAGTTTTTACATTTATTAGTTGAAGTTCTACCATAAGGATGAAGTTTCCTTTCTTCCCTGTTTGTTTGTTTTTATCAGTATGGACTCTGAAGCTTATTATATATTATACACATTATATAATATATTGTATTATTATAATTGACTATTATAATTACTTATAATGCTGTAAAATTGTCCCAGATTGGCCAGTGGGAGCTCCTTCAAGCTGTTTCCTGTGTCGTTTTGATATTTGTTCGACCACTTTGTTACCTTCTGGCTCTACAATATATTTTAGGCTCGTTATCTTGTGCTTTCTGTGCTTTGGCCTTAGAATCAGCCATTTCTCCCAGGAGCTCTGTTTCCTTTTTTTGTTTTTCTTGGAAGAGGGTATTTGGAACTAAAATCTGGGTCTGGGTATCATTGCACTGAAGCCCTCTGAGCACAGAGAACTAGAGGAAACTATATAAATGCACACCTACATTAGCACACGCATAAACACACGTACACCTGCCATCTACAGTAAGTTCACGGCTGTAGCTCTACTTCCAATTCATGACTGGAGTTCACTCTTACCCCTTCTTTGTTCCATTTTAAATTCATGTCTCTAGCAGCAAGAAACCTGGCTCTCGTTATTACCAACATACCTTATTTACTCAGTCCTAGAATTCACTAAAGTAGGTTTGGAACTGCTAACCTATACTGTTGCAGAAAACACACCCAGCTAGAATTCAGTATGTGTTTACACGTACTTTATCTTTAGCCCAAGGGTATAAGTCAAAATAGTATGCTGGAAGTTTCATGCAACTCCTAGATTGGAATAACTTAAAACTATGATGGTTTATTCTTGCTCACACTACACGTCCAACGCACATCAGCTGGGGGGTTTGCACTGCGTTGCCATTTCTCTGGACCCAGGTTTATGGAGAAACAGCCCAAATGTCCATCCACTGATAAATGGGTGAATAAAATGTGAGCACATCCATACAACGGAATCCTACTCAGCTGTCAAAAGGGATGAAGTACTGACATCTGCTACAACACAAATAAATTTTGAAAACATGTTTTATGGAACAACAGACAGAAGGGTACATGTGTAATACGGCTCCATTTATATGAAACGTGCAGAGTAAGGAGATGCATGGAGACAGGAAGAAGGTTGGGGGTTGGGAGGAGCTTGAAGGGAAGGGGAGTACGGGGAGTGACTACCACATGCACAGAGTATAAACTATGATGCGGCAGGTCAAGCAATGAATGGATCTATATATCGGGTAACAATCCTGCGGTGTGCCTCACCTTCCTTACTTCTAAAGTGAGAATGTTTTTCAAAGAATTTACAAGGACGACAGACAAACAAGAGATGGATTTCACCGTCCACTTGAATTTAGGTGCGGCCATGTGGCTTGATTTGGGCAGTGAAACTTGTGTGGAGCGATGAGCTCACTTCCAGGCAGAAGCTCTCAGTGCACAAGACCAAATTCTCTGCCTTCCTCTATCACAGCGACAGTGGCTACTCGGTCAACTTGTGGGTCAAGAGTGAGGACTATGCAATGCAAAGTCGTGAAGATTTGCACCTGAGTATTATTCTAAGAGTTTTATAGTTTGTGCTTATGATCCATTTTGAGTTGATTCTTTGTATGGCTTTCTTTTTAAACATTGGGGTTTTGGGGACACCAAAATGGTTAGGTTTTAGGAGGCTCCGTCGGTTAAGCATCTGACTCTTGATCTCGGCTCAGGTCATGATCTCACAGTTTGTGAGTTCGAGCCCTGCATTGGGCTCTGAACTGATGGCATGGAACCTGCCTGGGATTCTGTCTCTCCCACTCTCTTTGCCCCACACTTGTTCGTGCTTGCTCTTTTTTTCTCTCTCTCTCAAAAATAAACTTAAAAAAAATAAAGATTGTGGGTTTTTGTTTGTTTTTTGTTTTGTTTTAGTTTTTGAGAGAGCATGAGTACGATTATGGGAGAGGTAGAAGAAGAGGGAGAAGGAGAATCTCTTTTTTTCTTTTTAAAGTTTTTATTTATTTTGAGAGAGGGCACGAGAGGGTGCAAGTGGGGGAGGGGCAGAGAGAAGGAGAGAGAGAATCCCAAGCAGGTTCTGTCAATGTGGAGTGTGATGCGGGGCTTGAACTTACCAACTATGAAATCATGACCTGAGCCTAAATCAAGTCAGATGCTTAACCAACTGAGCCACCCAGGTGCCCCTAAAGATTGTTTTGATTATTTGAAGTCCTTTTATCTCCATATGAATTTTGGAATCAATTTGTCAATTTCTGTATAAAAGCAGCTGGGATTTTGATGGTGATTGCATCAACTATGTAAACCACTGATTTTTGTCATCAAATGAATACTGTCATCGTAACATTATTAAATATTTCAATCTATGAACACAAGATGCTTTTATATTTATTTAGGTAGTCTTCAGTTTCTTTCAATGGTATTTTTTTAGTGTTCTATATAAATTCCTGCACTTTGGTTAAATTTATTTTAAGTAATGTATTGTTGATTCCATTGTTCACAATAACTTACTTTTGCTTTAATTTCATTGATTTTTCTATACTGTTTTCTATTCTTCCTATTATTATCATTTCCACTCTCTTCTTTGTGAAATTGTATGACAGATGCCATCAAAAACCAACAATACACTGAGAAAGAATTTTTTTGAGATACAATTTTAGTGGCTCTAATATACAAATACTCTAAGAAATTCATTTTCAAAATACAAACAAGCAAATAGAAAAATGAAGGAAGAGTTAGAAAAATAACGTACGCAAACAATTCACAGAAAAGCAGATGCAAGTAGACCATAGAAGTATGAAACAAATAAATGCTCAACTTCCTTTTGAGTGCAGAGAAATATTAAAGTCGCAACAAAATGCCTTTTTTTTTTTTACCATTTGATACTGACAAAAATTAAACAAATTGATCACATAAAATGGTCACAAGGACATGGGCAAATAGTCCCATGTATTACTGAGAGATGTGGAAACTGCTATTATGTTACTGTTTTCATCAATGTGGCAGAACTTATTAAAATGAAAAAATGTGCGTGCCCTTTGGGTTTTTGTTTTAAAAGTTTGTGCGTTATGGTATGTTCGCCACAAGCGAGCTGCCATCTTTCTGGTTATGTTGCTGTTACAACATCATTGACTGTATCCCTTATGTTGTGCCTTTTATTCCTGTGGCTTAGTCGTCCATTCGCTCTATTCTTTATTCCTCTCTTCTTTCTACTTGTTTTGGGTTTAGTGTGCTCTTCTATTTTAGTTCCTGAAGGTGGAAGTCTAGGTCATTGGTTTGAGAGGTTCCTTTTCTCTTTTTTATAATGCAGGCATTTACAGCTGTAAATTTCTAAGTACTAGTTTCTCTGCATCGTATAAGGTTTCGGTATGTTGTGTTTTTTGTTTTCAGTCATCTCAAAGCAGTCTTCCAGCTTCCCTTGTGATTTTTGCTTTGAACCATTACTAGTGAATTTTCCATTTGCATTAATTGCACTTTTCAAGTCTAGAATTTCCATTTGGTTCTTTATTTTTTCATAATTATTCATAATTTATATTTCTTTATTACAATTCACTCATTGGTGAGTCACATTTCAACCCACTTACCTTGGTTCTTTAGACATGATTTTTAAAAAATTCTATGTATTTGAAACAACTGGTTTAAAATATTTGCATCTTTGTCTAGTAAGTCCAACATGTGGGCTACCTCAAGAACAGTTCTTTTAAAAAATTTATTAAATTTTAATGTTTATTTATGTTTGAGAGAGAGAGAGAGAGACAGAGTGCGAGCAGAGGAGGAGCAGAGAGAGAGAGGGAGACACAGAATCTGAAGCAGGCTTCAGGCTCTGAGCTGTCAGCACAGAACCTGACGCGGGGTTTGAACCCACAAACTGTGAGATCCTGAGCTGAAGTCAGATGCTCAAGCAACTGAGCCACCCAGGCGCCCCAAGAACAGTTCTTCCTGATTGCTTTTTGTTTTGTGATTGGGCCATGCTTTTTTTGTTTGTTTGCATATCTCCTAATTTTGTTGTTGTTGAAAAGTGGAAGTTTTAAATAATATCATGTACCATCTCTAAAGTTAGGTTAGTTTGTTGTTGGTTGTAATAATAAGTTTGTTTCTTTAGTGACTTTTAGGAAGGAATTCTGTAAAGTCTCTATTGTCTGTTGTGTGTGGTCGCTGAAGCCTTTGTTTGGCCCCTTGGGGTTCAGCCAGTGGGTGTAGAGATTTCCCCAGATACTTGGAATCAGGACATGTCCCAGTCTTTATCAAGAGCCTCTCTGTGTCTGTTGGGACATGCTTTCATTACTAGCCAGGCATTTGACAGCCCTGCCTTAGCTTTCACTTCCTGTTTTAATAGAACCTCAAAGTCAACCAGTGGCGAAAGCTTAGCGCCTTCTCAGGTCTTTTTCTGGGTCTGAACACAGTCCGGGACAGGCACACAGTCCGGAGTTTAAGCTTGGCCTTGCACGTTCCCCAGGGCACTATTGGCTTTTCAAAGTACCCCTAGGTATTTTTTTTTCTGCACCAAACTTTATTCAGCGCCTCCAGGCAGCTATGAAGTTAAGCAATCACCTACAATTGCTTTGAACAAATACCTCTAGGGAGCAAGCTTTTCACACTGGGTAAACTCAGAGTCAAGTCGATGCTGACAGTCTTGCCAGTGGGATCTTCCAGGGAGCCATCAGCAAGTGAAATAGTGGCAGTTCTTTGAGAATTAGGGTCTGAAAGATCTCCAACCCTGATCTGCTCTCTCTCTGGTGGCTTTTGTCCTGCGAACCCAGGAGCTTTTACTGTGACAGTGAGCTGTAATTTCTTTAAAGCTACAACAGAGCTGGGAAGTAGGGGATGGGAATAAGCTGAGTTAAAATGCCACACAGTTCTCTCTTTTTTAACCAAGATTTAGCCATTTTTCTTGACTAAATGCTCCCCTGGTTGCATAGCCTTTGTTTCATTTCCAGAGTTCTAAAAAGGTTGATTTTGAATTCTTTATATATATATTTTTTGTCCAGTTTTCTCCTTGCTTTTATGGAGAGACTTTGTGGAAGTCCTTACTCTGCTATTTTCACTGATGCTACTGTAGTGTGCAACATTAGTGGAAACTCCTCTTCATAGAGGAATATAAATATGTTTTCAAGGCATAAAACCTAGAGCTTGCACAAATAGGAGCAGAATAAAAGACTTGTATTATGATAGATGGTGAATTTTTAGCAGTCTGTGGCAGCAGGGGAGGATTTAGATGTAATATTTCACAAGATAAATCACTTTCTCATTGTGTCAGAGGCAGGTGGGGTTACCTTTGGGACTTTGGGGAGGCCGTCGATGGCCACTAGAAAACACGGTTGCAAAAATCTCAGCCACACATGCAAAAACTACAAGAAGAAACATGGTTGGTCACAAAGGTATTTGGGGTAAAAGCCCTGGCTTGGATCAGCCGGGGATTGGTTGTTATAAAAAATAAAGTCACCTCCCTTGAAACTCAGTTTGATAAACTTGTTGTGGTGTCTTTCTTGAAGGCTGTGTGAGCTTCTGCAGAGTAGAGATTGGCATTCATTTTAGAGCCTTGCATGTTGCTTATGCTCACACGCATTCGTCAAGACTTTCAGTTGTAAGTTGGCTTATAATTAACATCGGCTTGAGGCACCTGGGTGGCTCCTGGGTGGCTCCATTTGTTAAGTGAATGACTCTTGATTTCAGCTCAGGTTCATCGATTCGGGTCCCGCATTAGGCTCTACACTGAGGGTGTGGAGCCTGCTTGGGATTCCTTGTCTCCTTGTCTCTCTGCACCCCCACCCATGTCTTTCTCCAAGATAAATAAACATTTTTTAAAAATTAAAAAATAAGATAGGCATAAATAAATATATACATATATATTTATATATACATATAAATATATATGTATATATATACACTTTTATATATATATGTATATATACCTAAATTTCCAAAGATAGAAGACACAGATGTGTCTGGACTCAGAAACCCAGAAACCTTCCCAGGACTCTGTCCTATCCTGCTCTTGTCTTTGATTTCCTTTGTCTGTGTTTCACTTGAATCCACCTCCTTGAGGGGCCACGTTTGGTTTGTGTGCTCATCTGTGAAGCCTGACTCGGTGGTCTGGGGTCAGCAGCATCTAAGCCGCATTCATTGGTAGCAGTGTAGGATGATACCCCAAGGAAAAACAAAATGTTGTCATTTCAAACAGAAAGCTGGGTGGATTTTCAGCCTCCATGAACACTCCCCAGCAGAATTAATGCCTGTCCATTACACACAGCAAACGCCCCCCTATCGATTTTCCCAGTTGCATCGTGAGTAGAATTTAGCCATTTGTTTTGGAGTCATGATACAGTGTCTGATCTTCGTACACACGGTGATTACACCCACACCCACACCACTGCCCCACCTTTGATGAGTTCTCGTCTCAATTTCTGCAGTGTCTCCTGTTTCCCGTCCTTGCTGAAATATAAAGGTGCGTCCGTTCATGTGCCTTGGGAGAACGGAATACTCAGGAACATGGACCAGAATTATATGGTGTTTTGACTTCACTCCTTGAGAGCCTGTCCAGGGAGAGGACATATGTAAAAACAAAAACCAACTTATTTTTTTCATCTTTCTTAGATTGAATCAGCACTGTTTACAAATACTACCAAGTTGGTGTTTTTTATTGATAAGCAGATATTATTTTCAGGTTTAATATCAATGAATAACAAATAATCTACAAACCAGGAATAATACTAGGATAATAATACTAGGGTTGTTGAGTAAAATGAACAAGCAATTAATTACATGTAAAGTACTTAGAGTACTGCCTATTAATTATTATTATTATTTATTATTACTCATGGACTCCATCTCTTACCCATCTTCAAGTTTAAGGTGGATAATGAGGGGACAATTTAGAAAATCAGATAGGGGCCCCACTTAGTGCTTGAGCTGAGACTAGGGGATCTAAGAATGAAAAGAGAACATGAAATAATTTTCCATTGGGTGGATTGTGGTGGAGCCGACCGTGAGTGTTTGGAGGATCTTTCTGCAGGGCGGCATTGCCCGGCTTCCCGCCGCCTTCTCTAGTTGTCTTTTACTCTTCACATGAGTGTGGAAGGAGCATCTTTACCAGAGTCCCTTTGTGAACCTACCCGGTGGTTCTTTAATTCATTCGTGGAGCAAACCTCTCATAGCGTCTACTGGATGGAGCAGCCATATTGATGGAGCTCTTGTTCATTTTACACCAAATCTGTTCTGAACTTTGTACATAGAGAGTTTCGTTAAACTTTCATGAGGTCGCCACGTGGTAGTACTTTTATTCTCCCCGTGTTCCAGATCAGGGAACTCAGGCACAGGGGGAGGGAAGGAGCTGTGGTGGGCCTGGTAAGGGACCATTAGAAGCCATCTTCACGCCCCCACTCCACAGCCAGCTCCACTACGGACGCCCACTCCCCCAGCCTCCCCCGCAGGTGGTCGTCCGTGTGACGAGCCCTGGACTTCCCGGTGAGAAGGAGCAGGTGCACTCTTTCCGCATCCTGCCTTCCCCCTGCTTAGACAGCGGACAGATGGCCGGTGTGATGGGCGCCATCTTGCTAGCTTGAGGGGGTGGCCAAGAGAACAGCAGAGAAGTGGCCCTGTGACCTCCCGGAGTCACTGGACCAGAGTCAGCAGCCTGACCTTCCAGATCTGGGTTATGTGAGAGGGGTAATCAAACCCGTGATGGGTTGTTTCACTTGAGTCGGATTTCCTGGGACTTCAGATCCGCTGAAACGGAGGCTGAGCCAGTTTCAAAGCCAGCCCGTCCAGTCCCAGAGCACGAGGCCTCCCTTCTGCATGGCCTCTCACACACCGGGCACCGTCCCCGCTTCCAGGGACGTGATGCAGGTCAGGACAAAGGTGGCTGAGACCTTGGGGAGTTTACAGTCTAATGAGTAGTTAGAGGTGAACACAGGTGAGCGCTGGGGTGATTCCCCTGCAGCACAGACCAGGCCGTTCACACCGCGGGGGGCAGAAAGCCCCGTCCCCCCCAAAGAAGCGGCACGTAGGCTGAGACGGCGGGCGAGGCGGAGGGCTCTGCGTGGGTGCGAGCAGGAGGCACGGGGGGTGGTGAGGACTGGGGGGAGTCTGTGGGGCTCCCGTGAGGAGGGACGGTGGGAAGAGCGAGAGAGCCGGTGAGGGCGTCGGGGTCAGATCACTGCGGGCGGGCGGAGAGTGTGGACTTTATCTTAAGAACAAACGGTAAGAGGCTTTCAAAGAGTTGCCGTCTAGGAGAGAAAAGGTGTGAATTCTGCTGAAACACAAAGGATGCTCTTCAGCTGTCGTGGAGAGAGTGCACAAGGGAGGTGGGGGGCGTTGTGGCTGTCCCCGTGACAGGAGGTCTCTCCGTGGCAGTGATCGTGGGGCAGGAGGAATGTGGCAGGCGGGGGATGAGTCAAAGGCCCCTGGGGAGCAGAAGAAGACAGACACTGACATGGTACCCATGGACCCCTGGGCCTAGAAGGGACCCGGGTGACATGGCGCCAGCGCTCTCGGATCCCTGGGCCTGGAGGGGACCCGGTGACATGGCGCCAGCGCTCTCGGATCCCTGGGCCTGGAGGGGACCTGGGTGACATGGGAAGCTGGGGGAGGAAGGTGCTGGAGGTCGGCTCCAGATGGCAGGGGCTGATTTTCCATGCTTAGTTCTCTGTTCTTTGTGCTGTTACTTGTCTCCTCCTCCTCCTCCTCCTTCTTTTGTAAAGAATCTTTTTATTAATGTTTATTTTTGAGAGAGAGGGAGAGTGAGCACTAGTGGGAGAGAGGCAGAGAGAGAGGGAGGGAGGATCCAAAGCAGGATCCATGCTGTCAGCACAGAGCCCGACGTGAGGCTCGAACCCTTGAGCTGTGAGATCATGACCTGAGCCAAAGTCGGACCCTTAACCGACTGAACCACCATGGGCCCCAGTTACTTACCTTCTTAATCTGAAACTACAGTCAGGGCCACGTTCACGGCGTTAATGAGCTCGAAGCACAGGCAGTCACTTACCAAGTGACCCTGGAGTGGAGATTTGGGGACCGTTGGAAAGCACCCCGTGTGGTGTGTGAGCCGGGCGGCAGGCTGGGGCGTGGGGGTGGTGGCAGGAGGGGTCCTGGTGGGGGTGACGATGCCCCTGTCCCTGGGGGGCAGAGTTAGGAAGTGTGGCTGTCAGGCTGCGTGAGCTCAGCCTGGGATGGAATGTCCCCGACGCCCAGAGCTGCTGTATTGTGGGGCCTCGGGACTTGGTCCACACAGACGAGTTTTACGGGCAGGGGGAGGGGGAAGGTGCCTGCTCGCGGGCTTACCTGCGTGTGACCTGCGCCCTCTGCTCTCCCTGCAGGACACGGAGGTGCTGAACACGGCCATCCTCACCGGGAAGGCTGTCTCGGTTCCCGTCAAGGTCGTGGCCATTCAGGAGGACGGCTCCGTGGTGGACGTGTCCGAGGCCGTGGAGTGCAGGTCTGCGGATGAAGACGTCATTAAGGTACGAGGGGCCTCACCGCTGGGCCTCTCAGGGGTCGAACCTCTCGGGGCCCCTCTCCCTGTCCCTGGTTCCGCTGGGCTGCGCCACGGTGGCCACACTGAGGAGTGGGGGCTGGCCGGCTCCGGAGGGGACGCTGTTTCCCTCCCGGAGTGGGGGCCCCCGGCACCTGGAGCAGAAATAATTTTCTTCTCCTCCTTTTGTTCATAGGACAATATTTTCCTAATTTTAGCTTCCACATGTCATCTCAATGTTTGCCAACTTCTTGTATAAATAACATTATTTACTCAGTGTATTTTCTTTAAATGTCCCACTCTTTCAAACTTAACTACTAATTTAGCCTCTGAAGGGAAGGAAAAATTCTCCCTCTACCCTTCAGATTCTTCTAGCTGGACTGAGAATTAAATTGACAGGAGGCAGACTCACAGGAGGAAATAACCAAAGTATTTGAAGTGTGCACAGAGGCCCAATCAGGAAATTGAGGCCTAACAGAACAACCAAGGCAGGCAGTTTTTGTACTTTTTCGGGCAGAAAGACAATGAATCTGTGTGGATTTGACAGGACAGAGAAAACTTTACGTTGGGGGCTTCACTGAATAAGGAATTCTACCAGACAGCTCAGCTAAGCACCTGATAAGGAATTCTATCAAGAATGGCAGCTGGGCCAGTAAATTAGTAAAAAGGAACAAGGGACGTTTATACAGCTTTCTTTCTTTTTTTTTTTTTTAATTTATTTCTAGGAGAGAGAGAGAGACAGCGTGAGCAGGGGAGGGTCAGAGAGAGAGGGAGACACAGACTCTGAAACAGGCTCCAGGCTCTGAGCTGGCAGTCAGCACAGAGCCCGACGCGGGGCTCGAACCCAAGAACCGCGAGATCATGACCTAAGCGAAAGTCGGACGCTTAACCGACTAAGCCACCCAGGCGCCCCTATACAGCTTTCTTGTCCCACAGTTCTCTCTAAATTTCCCAGCTCGGTGATAAGGATGTCTCTTGACTGGCTGACGCAGGGAGAGTACCTTTCACCTGGGGTATTTAGGGTCACCGAGGGGAGGAGCTGAGTGGCCTTATATAGCTTATCTCCTAAGTAACTTCTATTTAAAATAACCAGTATGCCTTTGTGCCTCATTATGAAGACATTACAATCTATGATCTTGATGTACTAGTTTTTTTTTGTTAATATACATGAAAATAAAAGGCCCTCCCTGTGCCACCTAACTTAATTTGAGTACCAGTGAGATTCAGCTCACAGCTTGTGTGTCTGGCCACGGGCACTTCTTCTGGATTCTTCTGGATTCTGGTTTTAATTAGCTGTATTTAGGACTCCACCTTCAGCCAGGGATCAGCCTGTGGGTTATTTCACGTTCTTTGCAGGGGTCTGTTTGAACCACCACATTTAGAGATGTTGCCTGTTTTTTCTTGGCATGCTCGTTGGCCATTTCCTTTTGCAGCATTTTCCATTCTTCACGAAGAAAAGACTTAAAGCTTCAGAAGGTCCTTTCTCCCTTAACTTGCTAAGGGAGCCCCCGGGGCCTGTCCATTCATTCATTTTAGAAAACGACTGAGCTCTGTCTTTCGTCACACTCCACAGGTTTCTGTTTAGAGGTTAGAAGGAACTTGGTCCCCGGCTGAAGAATTTCAGGTAGACGAAAGGACTCCAGGGTTCTCCCTGGGGTAGAGAAGATCCGGGAGGGGCGGCTTTCTTCCCGTTGTGACCTCCAGGAGGCTGTACCTCAAGCCTGAGATGGTTTTGATAAAGAAGAATTGATGCTTCTGTGAGGCCTAATTAAAAAAAAAAAAAAAAAAGTTAATCCTTAGGAAACCCAAATTTGGCACAGCCCGCTTCCTGGGCTTGGAATGCTAACTCTCCCTGGAGACAGAAAGGGGATTGGCTTCAAAGCACACGCAGTCTTGCCCTGGGGCTTCTGGCGGCCTTGTACTCAGTGGGCAGGTTTGATTAGACAAATCTAAGGCCGGCTGTATTCAGAGTTTAGGAAGATCTGAGCCAAGTCATACGAGCTCATCTCACGGAATGAGAAATACTGGTGGCGCATCGCCCTTGATTGCCTTTGACAATGCACATTATTTACAGTCCCCGTGTCTTTCCAGAGGGAGACATGGGTGGTGGCATATGAAGGTGATATCTGGGTGATGGCAGCCCAAACAAATGGCCTACGTCTGCAGCCCCTTGACATGTGTTCACTGCCGAGAGCCTAGGTTGGAGGGTTCCTGGGTGAGGTCCCACCTCCATTGCCTTGGATTATTGCCTTTACTTGGTGGTTTCCCCTTCGCAGAAGTGAACTAGAAACATCTTCTGCGCAGCCTGATAAGTTGCTTCGGAAGACAGTAGTTTAGGTGGGGTTTTTTTTTGTTGTTGTTGTTGTTTTTGGTTTTGTGTTTGTTTTTAACTTAGCCGTCCCTTTTGTGGCCTCATGAAGTTTGGAGCTTCCTTCCAGCAAATTATGGCCTGATCTTCCAAAGACCAAACCAGAGTGAGCAGCCCATCAAGTTGGAGCTGCTTTTGAGACTTTTCTAGCGGAGCCCGGGCTCTGTTGCAAAGCCCAGGGCCGGAATCAAGGGACGGGTATTAATGAACAGGATGGGATACATTTGTCACGGGGTTAGTGTCACTATTTGCAGGAAATGTCGCCTCGGCTCTGAGACAAGCAGTGTCCCCTGCAGAGCTGTGCCCTGGCTTCCGTGTCATCCCAGGGGCATTTCTGAAGCACGGGGTACATTTGCTAGCACCCCTCGGGAAGACCCCCTCAGCCTGCTCAACTGCAGAAAACACGATGATCCCCAGGGAGAATCTTCTAGGGCTCACCAAAGATCTTCATGCCTTGGAAACTCTGTGCATTGGGACCGTGATTTAGGTAATAAGGGGAAAAGTGTAAATTTAGGAAGATGTAAATTGTAAACAGATTGGCTTCTTTGGCTTGGGGTTCAGTGACGTTGGAGGGGCAGAGTCTGAGGACACAAATGACTTTGGAAGGCTGGAAGCTTGGCCAAATCTGGCAAGATTGGGAGGGATAAATTTTATGTTGAGAACTTCTATGTAAAAAAATCATACACACAAGAGAGGATGCATCTTTTTTTTTTTTTAATGTTTTTTATTTCTGAGAGAGAGAGCGTGAGCAGGAGAGGGTCAGAGAGAGAGGGAGGTACAGAATCTGAAACAGGCTCCAGGCTCTGAGCTGAGCAGTCAGCACAGAGTCTGACACGAGGCTCGAACCCACAAACCGTGAGATCATGACCTGAGTCGAAGTCGGACGCTTAACCGACTGAGCCACCCAGGCGCCCCAGAGGATGCATCTTAATAGTAGTGTGGGGAAGGGTGGGGGGGTGTAATATTCATTTTTTTGCCTTCCTGTAAAAATTGTCAAATTCACATCGAAACGTGGGTTTCCAGCTTTTTATGAAAATCACAGGGTCAGGTAACTGTCCACCCACGTTGCTTCCCGGGACCCCCACCTGGAGCTGACGAGAGGACACCCCTGTGTGTAAGGCGTGGGCCCTGCAAATCACCACTTTCCCCGCCCTCTCCCCCCACACGGAGGCCTGTAGGGCATTTGTCATTTCTCATCACACTCTTGCTGCTGGTTTTCTGAAAGTACATTTCAGAGGAAAGTGAAGTATTTCTCGTGCCCTCGTTTCTATGAAAAGTCAGCGATGAATGCTGATCCCACTTGGTCACCTGACTGGGAATCCTGTGTCGTTCTAGGCAGGGGGGCAGCCCTGAACAGTGGACTGTGTTCTGCTCAAGGGTGTTGGGGGTGCGGAGGGACGTGGTGTCAGTGGCAGAGTGCGGTCGGAGCCCGTGTGAGCGTGGGACCCGGTGAGAAGGAAAGGCCCGGGAAGGGGTGAGCAGGGACACTGGATAGCTCTCTCTAAGCCTCCCGGGGGCCACTGTTCTGGAGACAGAGCACATCCGTGCCGTTTAAATCCCCACAGTGGAATCAAAGGGAAGTGGCTCTAGCTCACTGGGAAGAAAAAGAACTCAGAGGTAGGGGATCCTTTGGGTAAGATTTGAGTCAGATGATATTCGCTCAATCCCGACTCCACCTTCCTCTCTATTTGACCTTGGACAAACTACTTAACGTCTCTGAGCCCAGTGTCCTGATCTGTAAAATAAGGATGATGATGATGATACAGTGTGGGATCTTCCACAGGGATCTGTTCTAAAGTCAGTGTGTATGTCAGAACAGATGGTAAGCAAAGTAATCCCCGCGTCGGGCTCTGTGCTGACTGCCAGCTCAGAGCCTGTCAGTCTGTGACTCCCTCTCTCTCTGACCCTCCCCTGCTCACGCAGTCTCTCTCTCTCCTAGAAATAAATAAAAATATTAAAAAAAAAAAAAAGAAAATCCTTGACAGAAAACCTGTGTTCACAAAGTTCGAAAGACAGTTGATGTATTTTATTTTTAATTAAAAAATTTTTTTCATGCTTATTTATTTATTTTGAAAGAGAGATTGTGAGATCTCTCAAGATCTTGATTGTGAGATCTACAGAGTCCATGGCTTCATTTTATTACCAGTGCTTTCCCCAGCCCCGTGCAGAATCTGGAGCCCAGTGGGGGCTCAGTAAGTATTTGTTGAATATAGTAACAAATGAATGATGAATGAATGCTAGAGCTTCCCAGAGATGGAGGCAAGAGTGGTTGCCTGCCTCGTCTTTATTGCAACATCTCTAGTGAATTTTCTATTATAGGAAATCTTTAAAGGGAGAGGTTTTCCGTAGTCAAAGGGCCGTGGCATTGGTTAGTGACCTGGCCCTGAGACAGTGATCCAAGACTTCTTGCGTTCTCATGGCGATTCTCTTATTCTGGAAATACTCGCCAACAATCAACATGGGGGCAGTGCCTAAAGAGGTTTGGGAGGTACGAAGGCAGAACGGACCTGAATGAATTCTATCGCTGGGAACGGACAGTTGAGCTAATGGTATTAATAGTTAATATTGGTTGAGAACATAGTAGGTGATCGGTACTATGAGAATAAGGACGTTAGAAATATTGACCCATCTTGCCTTCACAAGAAGCCTTCAAGGAAGGTGATGCCACTACCACACATGTGTACACGAGGAACCAGCACGTAGACGGGTGAGTAGCTCCCTGGGCAGTGAACGTAGGGACAGAGTCTCCTTGTCGCAGCCTCAGTTCATCTGGAATTGTCACCCTTTGACGTTGCGTAGGGCAGAGGAGCCTTCCTGTGGGCCAGAAGCACAGCACCATTCCATGGCTTTCTCATCCAGAAGTCCATGCTGATGGACTTTTTCTGAATTTGCCAAAGGCTTTCCTTTTCATCTTCACACTCTGGAAGTTGGTAGATTAGTTTCCTCTTGGTGTGATAAGTAATTACTGTCACCTTAGTAGCTTAAATGAGTACACATTTGTTATCATGTCATACTGGGCGTCAGGAGTCTACAATGGGTTAGTGCAGGGGGTGCCTGGGTGACTCAGTTAGTTGAGCGTCTGACTTCTTGGTTTCGGCTCAGGACATGATCTCACAGTTCGTGGGATCGAGCCTCCCATCAGGCTCTGTGCTGACAGCACGGAACCTGGTTGGGATTCTCTCTCTCCCCCTCTCTATCCCTCCCCAGCTCATGCTCACTCTCTCTCAAAATAAATAAATAATAAAAAGATTTTAGAAGTAAATAAAGTGGGTCAGTGGGGCTGGGTTTCTGTTTCCCTGCCTTTTCCACCTTCTAGAGGAACCTGCATTCTTGGCCGTGACCCCTCCACACCATCTTCAAGTCAGCTGTTGTAGCATCTTTAAATCTCTCACTCCCTCTCTCTTCCTCTCTCACCTCCAGTTCAGTCATTGTGTTTCTGACTCCCACCCTCCTGCCTCTCTTTACTAAGGACCGTTGTGATTAACCCAGGCTAATCCTTTCATCCCAAATGGTTATCTCAATTACCTTCACCAAGTATATCAGTTTTCTAGAGCTGCCATAATACATTCCCACAAAGTCAGTAGCTTCAGACAACATACATATAGGGGCGCCTGGGTGGCTCAGTCGGTTGAGCATCCAACTTTGGCTCAGATCACAATCTCACGGTTCGTGAGTTCAAGTCCCGCACCGAGTGCACCAGGCTCACTGCTGACAGCTTGGGGCCTGCTTTGAATCCTCTGTGTCCCCCTTTCTCTCTGCCCCTCCCTCGCTCTCACTGTCTCTCTCAAAAATAAAAATAAACATTTAAGAAAAAAACACAAAAAAATCATAAATTTATTTTCTCCCAGATCTGAAGGCTAGAAGTCTGAAATCAAGATATTGGCAGGGCTCCGCCCCTCCAGACACCCTAGGGAAGGACCTTTCCTGCCTGGTCAAGCTTCTGGTGGCTCCAGGTGTCCTTTGCCCGTGGTTGCATCCCTCCAGCCCCTCATCATCGCATGGCCTTGCCGTTGTGTCTCTGTATGACCTTTTGCTCTTACAAGGGCACTTGCCAGAGGATTATCTTGTCTCAAGATCCTTCATCACAAGACCCCATTTCCAGATAAGATCACATTCACAGGCAGCAGGGGCTGGAACTGGGACATAGCGCGCTGGGCCACAGCTCAGCCCCGCACCATTCACAGCTTCTGGAGATTAGGGCCGGGGCGCAATTAGGGAGGTCTTTCTACTGCCCGCTACAGCGTATTTTCTTTTCTTTGCTAAGTTTCTTCTCAAGTTCTACGGAAGAAGGAAGAAAATGCAATTTCCATGTTGAGATTATGATTTAATCTTTGGATTATCTATCCTTCTGACTCAGGGATGGCCTCATGTTCTCATGTGTTGGTAATTGTACCGTTTCTCAATGGACCGTGGGCTCCGGGACCACAGTAGCCAGCCCTCCATCATCAGCAGGGGAGGAACCCATCCACACGTGGAGAGAAAGAAATGTAAACTCATGCTGGTCTTGAAGATGGTGCCCTCCATCTTTTGGCTGCAGTAATTAAGTTCCCAGCCTTCTGGTATCAGCTGGACTTGTAATAATGAGATGCTAAGAGGGCTAAAAGATGCACAAAAGGGCATTAACATTTTAGAGCCTTCTCTGCCCCAGGGAAGAATCTTGCTTCCAGAGTTGGTCTGTGAGGGGTAATAGAAGACAGTGGATGTGCTGTAAAAAATACTAAGTTTTCTGCTGCTTGCTGAGCAGTGTGTGGGGATCTGGTCACTAAAGAGAACTCCATGTCCCCTCTGGAGGGTATCAGCTTTCATAGAGCAGCTGCCTTTCCTGGGTTAGGCTACAAAGGCTGTTCGAGCCCATTCTCCGTGAGTGGTTGGATTTATAGAGAGGATGCGGTGGAAGGTAGGTGTGTCCCGAGCATGGTCCTTGGGGAAGCACATCTGAGTTGGCTTGGACTGTTGGGGGGTGGAGGGGGGGGGTAGGAGGTAGTGGGCAGATAGTGGCGAAATCCTGCATTGGTGAATTTTGTTTTGTTTCCATTTGGTTGCGAGTACTAGGAACCCAAATCCATTGTCTTAAGCCAAAAAAAATGGGGCAATATATTGGCTTGTACAACTAAAAGAGCCATAGTGACTTCAGGCAAAGTTGGATCCAGGAACTCATCTGGACTTGGGCTCTCTTCTCAGATTCCGCCTTTCTTTCTGGGGTTCTGCACCTCTTCTTCCTGTGCCTGGTGCCGCCCCTCCATGCCCTGCACCTGTGGATGTCCCGGTGTCCTCTGGTCTTCACTCAGGGGCCCTGACTCTGTGTGGCCATTGTGCCTTCCTGCTGTTGTGCACCCCCACGGGTCCTCACCTCCATCTGTCCTGTGTGGATGTAGGATTCGGGACTCTGCACACTGTCTGTCCTTGCACATGTTGAGGGCAGGGTCCATGCCCCACAGGCCCCTGTCCCCAGGGTCTAGCACAGTGAACAGCCCCAGCGGCACACAACTCTGGTGCACACGACCCCACGCCCAACTCCGTTCTGCTGGTTTCAGAGACGGCACAGTGTCTGGCCTGCACAACCCCACACGGTGGGTGGGTGTCACCACATCTTACAGCTCAGGAGACCGAGGAGCTGTGGGTGTTGACTAAACATTAGTCCAAATTCATTGCACCAAAAAGCGGACACACGTTTCTTCCCGTTTCTTCGCCCATCTATAGACAGACTTAAAGACAGATGTGTCTGGAAATCCAGACTTGTGGGTAAGAGTTTTGATTTTTTAATGTTGGCGAATCATTCCATTGAAAGAGCTCTGTAAGCACGTCTTGCTGGGGGCTGTCAGTCTGGCCCTCCTGCCCCGGGACAGCAGGTAGATGAGAGGAAGATGCCCCCACCACCAGATCACAGTGGGGGTGGGATGAAGGACGCCCCAGTGCCGATGAAGAGGAGGCGGTGGGCTCAGAACAGTCTCTGCTCTGACTTCTCTTGAAAGGGTCCCTGTCGGCTCTGGGCTGCAATGGGCTTCCAAGAAGCTCTCAGGCTGATCCGAATTTTATTTCGCAGGAGACACAGAGAAATCCAAAGGAGGCTTAAGGCGATCTCTCTCTCTCTCTCTCTCTCAGCAATGCTTGGCAAAAATTCCTACAGAGAACACTGTTATTCTATTTCTGGGCATGAGTTTCCTTCCTTTGCCCACCACCAGGAGCCAGGCAGCTAAGAATAAGTTGTCAGGCAGCTTGGATGTTATTGCCTAATTTTGTCCTTTATGCTGGTGATTTGGACTTTTACTGCTCCTTCCTAATTGGGGACAGGGCATGGGCTTCCTGTTGGCCAGAGGCTGGATCCTGCTACATTCCCAACGCTTCGTTCCCATCAGCACTGCTGTGCTTTCAATATTAATTAGCTCTTTTGTTCATTTCTGTCTTTGGCATCTCTAATGAAGAGCTAACATTCTGGAGCCGTTTCTGCGTAATGCAGAGAAGTCTCGCGATGAGCCAGAGTCGGGCTGCACGCCTCCCGGCCTCGCCCCCTCAGTCCACGCGGCCATGTACCCCCCAGCCTCTGTTCTCAGGGCCTCCCCTCTGCTCTCCTCCATCCTGCCCCGCTCAGGTCCAAGGTCCAGGGTGTGCGGGAGTCTTGGGTCCGTGCATGTGTCTCGGATATCAGGCAGGGCCTGGGGCTCCGGGAGACATATTTATGGTGTGTTCAGTGGGAGGGGAAGGGACCCTCGTCGATGGTGCGGTGCTCGGTTCACAACTTAAACCTCTGCCTTGAAGCTCTGATGGTGGACAGAGCATAACAGCACCATAGTCAAATTCACTGGGTTTCCCAAGGAACTCGAATTATTGACACTGAGGCACTTACCTGCAAGCACTAGGCACAGGAGTGAATGGATTTAGGTACACTGATGTGTAGAGGCTGCCATTTTTCTAGATGTACGATGCATATTCAACAAACTGCACATACTAAAGCATGCATATTTGAGATTCCAAATCATCCATCACCAAAATCAAGATAACAAACATACCCTCAACCTTCATTCTTCCTGCCCATCCGTAATACGCCCCACCTGTGCCTCTTCAGTCCTCCCCAGGCAGATGCTCATCCTCTCTCTGTCCCTGTCCCTGAAGATAAATTTTCATTTTTTTTAGAGTTTTTATTTATTTGTGAGACAGAGAGCACGAGCGGGGGAGGGTCAGAGAGAGAGGGAGACACAGAATCCGAAACAGACTCCAGGCTCTGAGCTGTCAACACAGAGCCTGACACGGGGCTCGAACCCATGAACTGTGAGATCATGACCCGAGCCGAAGTTGGACGCTTAACCGACTGAGCCACCCAGGCACCCCCAATTTTCATTTTCTAGTGTTCTGTATAAATGGGATCATGGGAATTATATTCTCTTCTTCCTATGTCTGGCTTCCTTCACCCGCACGGTTAATCTAGATTCACACACGTTGTGTAGATCAGCAGCCTGTCCCTCCTTACTGCCGAGGAGCATTCCACAGGGTGCACTGTACTTGGTCCGTCTGGTGGTGGACATGTGGGTTGTCCCTAGTTTGTGGCTCTCACTACTGTTGCTGCTATGAACGTTCATACAGGTTGTTGTCTGGATATAAGCTTTTGGATTAGAAAAGTTGAATCGCATGGTAACTGTACATTTAACTTTTTAAGAAACTGCCAGACTATTTCTAAAGCGGTTGTGCCATTTTACATTCCTATCATTAGGCTTGGAGAGTGCTCGTACCTCCATATCCTTGTTGACACTTGGTGTGGTCAACCTCTTTAGTCTTAGCCAGTCTACTGAGTATGCACACGTGTGCTGTTCTAGTTTTAACTTGCATGTCCCTCTAGATTAATGACGTCGAATATCTTTTCATGTGATATTCTTACATTTAGGTTTATGATCCATTTTGAGTTAATTTTTGTGTATAATGGGAGGTAGGTGCATAAACTCATCTCTTTTGCATCTGGCCATCCAGCTGTCCTGGTATCATTTGTTGAAAAGACTGCTCTTTCCCCATTGAATTGTCTTGGTGTCCCTTTTTGAAAATCATTTGACCACAAATGTAAGAGTTTATTTATGCATTCTCCATTCTGTCCCAATGAACAACATGTTTTTCCTTATGACTGTGCCAAATTCTCTTGATTACTATTGTTTTGTAAAAAGTTTTGTAATTGGCATTGGTGAACCCTCAAGCTTTGTTATTCTTTTTCATCATTCTTTTGATTATCCTGGCTCCCTTAATTTTCCATTTGAATTTCAGGATCAGTTTCTCCATTTCTGCAAAAAAGGCAGCTGGAATTTTGGGGATTTTGATAGGTTTCACATTAAATCTGTAGATCTATTTGAGTAGTATCACCACCTTAACATTAAGTCTTCTGATCATGGACATGAGATGTCTTCATGCTTGTGGGATCTTCTTTCCTCAACAATATTTAAAACTGTTAGAGTGTAAGTTTTTCACTTCCTTTTTTTGTGTTTGTCGCTAAGTATTGTATTCTTTTTGGCGCTCTTGTAAATGGAATTGCTTTCTGATTTTTATGTTTGAGTTGTTCCCTATGGTGTGGAGACACTTATTTGAGTTTTGCATTTTGACTCTCTTTCTTGTAGCCTTGCTGGATTTGTTTGTGGTGTTATCAAGTTTTTAAATGGAGTCCTTAGGATTTGCTGTATACAAGGTCATGTTATTTATAAAGAGTGGTAGTTTACTTCTTCCTTTCCAATCTGGAAGTCTCTTATTTGATTTTCTTGCATAATTAACCCCAGCTAGAATCTCAGTAAATGTTGAATAGAAGTGGTGAGAATGGATATTTTTGTCATTTCTCTGATCTTAGGGAGAAAGCACTTTGTTAGGTATAATGTTAGCTTCAGGGTCTTTTTGTGGTTTTGTTTGTTTTGTTTTTTGGATATGCCTTTTATCATGTGGAAGAATTCCCTCCTAGTCTGTGGAGTGTTTTAGCATCAAGGGGTAGTGGGTTTTATCAAATGCTTTTTTGTATTTCCATCAAGCTGATCACGTGGTTCTGCCCTTCTATTGCTAACAGTGTTATAAAGCTCTTTCTGTAGAAGAAAAATGTTTTGGAATATTTTGAAACTCTCAGTGCTTCTTAGGTCAGGAGATAATAGCATTCTGGGCCACCTCCATTGGGTTTTTGTTTTTTTGTGTTTAAATCTAGGTTTGTAAATTTGTGTGCTCGATCGTTTCTCGACTCCACACACAGATGTGGAAAATTGCAACAGCACCACTCTGTCTTAGACTCAAGAATAAGCTGCTTACCATCTGTGCCTTATGCATTCAGAGTCTCAAGCAGTGTGGGTAGAAGGAGGCTTCTAGTTTGAAGCTTTTGTTGTATTAATAGAAGTTATTAACCATGAGGGCACCTGGGTGGCTCTGTTAGTTCAGCGTTTGACTCTTGATTTTGGCTCAGGTCGTGATCTCTCAGTTGAGATGGAGCCCCGTGTCAGGCTCTGTGCTGGGTGAGGAGCCTGCTTAAGATTCTTTCCCTCTCTGGACGCCTGGGTAACTCAGTTGGTTCAGCCGCTGACTTTGGCTCAGGCATGATCTCACAGTTCGTGAGTTGGAGCCCTGGGCTCGTTGCTGTCAGCACAGAGCCTGCTTAGGATCCTCTGTCCCCCTCTCGCTGCCCCTCCCCAGCTTGTGCTCTCTCTCTCTCTCTCTCTCACTAATAAAAATAAACATTCAAAAAACAAATTGTCTCCATCTCTCCCTCTGCCCCTCTCCCACCTCGAATGCTCTCTCTCTCTCTCCCTCTCAAAAATGTTATTAATCATGCACCAGGCTTAGGGATGGACTTTCTGGAATGCTGGTTATCCAGAGGCAGAAATGCTGATCAGAGCATGAAATCTCATTTGATTTGTCTCCTCCTGTCGTGTCTAAGTTCTGTTAACACTGAACTTGATTTTAGAAGCGGAAGCCCAGATGTTCCTAGATGTTTGTTTAGGTGGGAGTGCATAGGCTGGTTTTGTATGCGTCCTATACAGAGAAGTGAATCTCGAGTATAAAAGTGTTTCTCCCAGTTCTGCAAGGAATCGGTTTATCAGGAGGCACATCCCTCCTTTCCGCATGCAGATCCCTGGCATTTGCACACAGCCTGTGAAGGGGCGTTACAGGCAAGGGAGCTGGGCCAACTTACGTTATGTCATCTTCTCCGGTAGCATCTTACTCTGGTAAGTTTCTGTACTTTTTGTTAAATCCATGGGGGCCTTGGTCTGGGCTTAGGACAGATGGGTCTCCTTTACCTCTTCTGTCCTGTTGATATAATGCAGATAGCAAGCAGGTCTGAGGAGGGAAGAATCAGAGATCAGGTGCCAGAGCGGGGAAACTGCCTCGATGACCCATACGTAAACAACACCTGTCTTTAAGCCTTCCGGGTTGGCCACTCCAGAAGGGCACAGGATTTTGTCCATTTTGTTCAGTGCTGATTCCTTCCCGGCTAGGGCAGCACCTGGCACACAGTGGGCCTTCAGCAAATATTCGCTGACTGCATGAACGTCAAAAACCTCTAAAAAATAATCTCCCAAAATAACAAAGATCAGTGTGTGTGGTCAGTTCCTTGAGCCTCACGCTTGGTTTGAGAGAGGAGAAGAGATCCAGTCCCAGTGGTGCATTGGCGCTGGGGTGAGCACAGCTCCCTGGGGTGAGACCGTCTCCTCCAGCTGTTGGCTGGTGGTCGGAGAGTGGATTTGCTTCGGAGAACACTGTAGGGGTGGCTCCTGTGGGTCCCTGCCCCAGAGTGAGGCTCCCGGTCTGCATGATTCCATTGCAGACAGGGACTTTCTTCAGTTCTGTAGCAGAGACAGTATAAGCAAACGTCTTTGTGATGGTTATTGGGCTTCCTGGGCAGCAGCCATGCCCGGGTCTGTCCAGGCACCAGCCCCTCCCACAGTGTGGAGAGCACATTCTCAGCAAACGGGAGCCGACATCCAGCAGGAGCAGAGTGAGTGAGATTGTCCCTTGTGGCTGGAGGGAAAGTACAACCGGAGCTCAGGTGGTCAGTCTTTCCTTAGATTCCGCCTCTTCCCACTCGCCTCTCCCCCACGTGCACTTACCGAGCGAGCGTTTGCAGGGCACTGTGTCTGATGTCACGGGGGACGTGCTAGAACCTGTCGGTTTGATGGTGTGTTGATCTGTCTTCACCATTAAGCTGGCAGCTCCGTGAGGGGCTGGGACCTGGCTGATCTAGCTTGTAGCACGTCCCTGTCACCCAGCCATGCCTGGCCCTACAGAGCCGGCGCGTGTTGAGGGGTGGCAAATGCAGTCTCGTGGGGAAAGGGGCTTATTAGTGCCAGGGATGATGCCACCACTCATGGAAGAGGGGTGGGCTTGGTGTCCAGCGCATGTGGGCTCTAATCCTGCCCCAGCTGTTACTCTGTGGGGAATCGTGAGGAACCTGCTTTCCAAAATGAACCTCAGAGACCAATTTAGTGGAAACTAGCGTTTATTGAGCACTTACTATGTATTGATGCCTGAGCTCTTCATGTATATCAATTCATGTGATACTCAAAATCGCCCCATCAGGTCTGACTGTTATAATCTACGTTTACAGATAAGAAAATTGATGCAACAGGGAAGTGAGTCACTGTCCCCTAAATGAAGATCAAGGAGTTAGTAAATGTCAGGGCTGGGGTTTGACCTTGGGCAGCTTGGCTCCCAGCCAGGGCTCTGGGCCACTGCTTCACAGAGAGCAGAGACCCCAATTTTATAGTGAACGCAGCCTCACTGAGTGGTCAGATGGCTTATTTCAGGGGTAGGCTCCCTATTTCCTGGATTACCTGTGAATTGACTTATTTTAGGCACATCCTGAGGCTAAGGTTAATACCTTCCAATGATAAAACTACATTCTCTTCTTCTCTTGAATGTTTCACATGTCTAGAGAGAAATCCACTCACGGTAGGAGCCAGTGAACATAGAAAGAAATATCAGAAAGTGAAGGTAGAATGTCTCTTTGAGCCAAGAGTTACATGTATCCACAAGACATGAGAGGCACAGATGAGGGAAGTTACCTGAGAAGCTCACAGGTTTTCCCCAAAGAGAAAAGTCAGTGTGAGCCATTTATCCATGCCTGGCTGATGGTCTCACCACGTCCATGTGGACTTACAGAGAGGAATGCTGTCTTCCACAGCTGTTAGGAATATAACTTCTGTCTCCACTGGAAACAAGGAACAAGATGTCTCCGAGTGGACGGACTGGATCATGCCCGTTACCGAAACCGAACCTTATCTCTTCCATTTTCAAGAGGATACGGGTTTCCACTAGGAAAAGATCATTTATATTCATACAATCCACTTATTCACTCTTTACTGATTACATCTTCTAAGCTGCTCTTGGATTAGTTTGCCATGAAGACATTTAAGGTTTAACTTGAAATGCTAGAAGAAAATCTAGATTTCAAAGCACTTCTGTTGAGTTCTGTTCCCCTGCAGGGCCGGGTTAGCCTTCTAAAGAGCCCCCTATCCCAGACACGCCATACAGTTTGGGCCACTTCTAAAGCTCAGTTTAATGGGCTCTCTTTTTAAAAATTACAGACCTCAGCCCCAAGCGATTGCCCTAATAAAGTCATCCATTAACGCGCTGGACAACTGAGCGCTTTCCATCATCAAGGGCATCAAGCATATCACTCCCCAGGGTGTCCGTTCCTGAGAAGAGAGAGATGGATAGATCAATGAGTTCCTGACATCCTTTGTGTCGGACATTTAATAAATACTTGGGTTACACTCTGACTTCTTTTCCTACGAGCACAGCTCTGCACCCTGTGTGAAGGCTGCCTGTGAGTCTGAAGGTGACTCCTATGGATGGCTGGCTCCTCACGTGCCTTTCTTGACAGCCGCCTCGAGTGACAAAACAGTACTGAGACGCTTGCAGCGTTTTCCAGCTCTCATTCCTGTGCTTACACTCAGTCTTGGTTGGGATAGAAGGGACTTTGGTCAAGCACATTGGGCAAATGAATTTTGGCTTCATAAATATGATGTAAATGACATAGAATGGGTATACATGTGCTGAGACACAACCTCCTAGCCTGTGCCTGTGTAGACATCACTAATCGATCCCAGCACTCCTCCCTAGTTCCTTCTCAGGACAGAGCTCCCTTGAGCAGCCCCTGTGTGTGATTTGCATCGGCTAGTGAGACGAACCTGTTTCCTAGCTCTGGTAGTCTGGGGCTCTAAGAAATGTTTTGGTAAGGATTGAAGAGTGTGGGGGCTCCTGGGTGGCTCAGTCAGCTAAGCATCTGACTCTTGAAGCTTTGGCTCAGGTCATGATCTCACGGTTTTGTGAGTTGAAGACCTGAGTCAGGCTTTGTGCTGTCAACTCGGAACCTGCTTCGGATCCTCTGTCCCCCTCCCTCTTTGCCCCTTCCCTGCTGGCCTCTCTCTGTCTGTCTCAAAATAAATAAATAAATTTAAAAAATAAAGTCTTTAAAAAAACAAGATGTTATTAAGAAGATCATAAGGAAGAGCAACAACATTTACCGTACATACTGTGTTTATGGGAAAAACAAATCCATAGTGGACCTGCGCATTTCAAACCCGGTTTGGTCAAGGGTCAACTGTATATCAGGATGTCCTTAGGCCAGAGGCCATAAAATGACAGGCTTTGAAGCTAACATAGCCCTCAAGACGTGCTCTCTTTGGTCAAGAAAGTACTTGACAATATAGATACTTAGATGCCAACATTCACAAAGTAGTTGACTTCACTGAAACTCTGGATTTCTCGTTTCCCTCGGAAAGTCAGATCTCTAGATGCACCCCTGGCATTCCCGAGCTGCAGTGGTAGGCTGCTGAGTAGAGCTGTCCCCTTTGCACGGTGTTCGGGGGTCTCCCTTGAGCTTCTCGGAGTCCCCAGTGTCCCCGCCATTCACAGCACACCCGCCTTGCTCCTTTGGGTCACCTCCCCAGTGCAGGAGGGATGTGGTTATTGACCCAACACCCTGACACTCCACCCCAGGCCAATCGTGCAGAGAAAAAGAGGAGCTGATTGTACGGGTAAATTGAGTTCTATTATAAACACATTAGGTCAGTTAGATGGATTCGGTATGAAACTGTAGAACAATGTACTGGGTGCAATTATGTGAATTTATTGCTAATGTAAATAGGGGTTTCCACAAAGCTGAGTCTTACTTAACATAAGAGCTGCTATAATTTCAGCAGGGGGCTACTTCCCAGGCTGGTCAGAGAGGAGTTTTTGTGCCCAGAATTTCACACAGCCTGAGCCCTGCTGGGTTGGATGTAGAGGCCATCGGGGTGGATGCCAGTGAGTCTGTGCAGCAAAGCATTGTGTTGGCATCAGGCCGTCCCCCGTGACTGACAGCCAGGCTGGGCTCCGCTGTGCCGGGCTCTCTGGAGACGGTCACTGGGAGCCGGGATGCCCAGCCCCTCTCTTGGCAGCAGTGAACAGCTCTCCTCTCTGCCAACACCTCTCAGCACGGACCTTTCACATCCCTCTCTTTTATATTTCGTTTTGCAGCAACTGGACTGGCGTAGGACCGTGGTCCGTATTTCTACTTTCGCTTTGCCTGGAGTCCCAGAGAGAACAGCCCTCAGCTGCCGGTTTTCATACCCAGAGTTCAAAATGCGCCATGTTCTTTTATAGAAAAGTTTCTTCTCTAAAAGAGATTTTCATTAAGTGCTTTCAAAATAAGTTTGGAAAACATGCACCCTCTCTTTCCCCTGAAAATATGCTTATCCTGCCAAAATGCTTTTCCTTTTATGCGACTAATTTACGTGCGAGCCCCGAACACCTAGGCTTCTGACTCTGGTATGTGTGCCAGTGGAGCCTAATTAACAGCGCATCTCTCCAGCAGGCCCGGTGCGCGCAGTCAGAGCGGGTGCGGGGAGCCGGGCACGGCCATATGCTGGGCTCTCACCACATAAACGCCTCCTAATCCGTTCTGGGGCGCCGTTTGATGAATACGAAGGCCTTGGATCTTCTCCTAAGCTAACAAGCGTTGGTGGTGCTTTTAAAATCCCCCAGTGTCAAGGGATGAGATGCTAACATGAAAACATTCCGCACGTAAGCGTACGCTAAACTTTACATCGCATCGTCATCTTGGGCCTAATTTGCTGGCGTAGTTTTGTTTGAGGGGCAGAATCCTGGAAGCACTTGTTTGTTCGGGTGGGATCAAACCTTGTTGAGTGGGAATCAGGCAGACATTTCTCCATGTGGAAAAGGACCAGAATTCTTTTATTTCTCTGCAGAAGTGGCCCAGCAAGGAGACTGCAGAAATTGTCCCTTGCGCTAGTGGTCGTGTGAAAGGGGGGAGGAGATCGGACAAGAGCGGGCCTGTCAGGCAGGAGCTGTCCTGGGCTCCTCAGACGCGTGTGACCAGCAACCCCTCCTTGTAGTTCAAGTGGACTGAAGCCAGGGAGGCCTGACCATCCGTGTACGTGCTGGGTCAACCAGTCGCTGTATTTGATGGTGTTTTGTGCGTGAATCTGTCTCCTCTGCTCCATCGGGCCTCCTCCAGGACAGGGACCCTTGGGGCCATTTTGTGCCCTTGCAGTCTTGCTCAGAACCTGCCATATGCATCACTGGCTCCAAGCTGGGCCTGAGTGTGAACCTCAGATTCGTGTGAACCCTCTGTGCCTTTAAGACACACTTGTCCCCCGACCCCCGGGCTGCACCCCTGCGGGGGGCATAATCAGACAATCTCTGAGCTCTCTTTCAGTACCAAGCCTCTAAGGTTCTGAAATGAAGGCGCGGGTTAGATGGGAAAGGATGGAAGCAAGTGGCCTCCGTTCCGCCCACACTGGCCCCGAGGTCTGCACTCACCGAGAGGCCTGGGCTCCTCTGAACAGGCGACTTGGGAGAGAGGAAGAGATGGTGCATCCCAGGCATGGTGCGGCTTGGAAAGCCAGACCAACCTGAGTGAAAAAGAGTGGATGAAAAGAATCGTGGTTGCGTGTAAGGTGTCACGGCCGGGCCTGGAGAGGCTGGCTTGCGGCATCTCCCGCGAGTGAGGGCCTCAGAGGTACTTTGGGCGCTGCTTAGGGCCTGTTGGCTGGATGGGTGCAGAGAGGCTCACAGACCTGCAGTCACTGGCTCTACAGATGAAGCTCAGCAGCCCGCTCAGTCTCTCTCACTGACCCTGCACAGTCCTGGCACGTCAGCAAGGCCCCAGGCCACCTAGGCCGTGACCCTGGCTGCAGAAAATCAAATAAGACGGCATGCTTGTCTTCAAAACACCTGCCTTACGATCCAGGAGGCACAGACAAGGACTCGTTCATGGAGTAAATCTTAGCGCAGGAAGGTTAAAAACAAAGGTGGATACAAGGTTCCCATAGCCAGAGTCCGGGAAAAACTAGGACTTTTTCTCCCCATGAGCTCCAGGATGACGCAACTTTGCATGTTTCTCATGACTGTCTAAAAAATAGATAAACAACCCATAGCATTAGGGATAGATGCAGGCATGGCTCTTTGATTTTGGGCCTGATGTTCGCATTTATCTTTGTGATCGTACAGGGGCCCCAGAGGGCTCGGTGCCGTAGCGCATGGACATTTAACTCTTGAGAACGCAATACGTATTTTGTCATTTAGCCAAAAATGACATGTACTCACATTTACATACATACATACACATATATAGGTAGGAATTCTGCATGTTTTAACTTGGCTGTCTGTTACCCTCCCTGGGGAAGGGTCAGTCCCGCGGGGAAAATGTGTGTGTCACTGTAAAGGGTCTGCCCACCATCGTCAAAGCCGGGTGGGTGGGGCAAGTGGGTTGTGATGGCTTTGTTGACCTCTTCCCCTTCAGGAAGACGCTGAAGAGTGTATTGAGGCCAGAGAGCAACCGTGACCAGCGAAATGTTAGAGGAACTGAAAGATGTCTTCACAGAAGGCATAGGTGGTGACAGCAACCAGGAGGTGCCAACAAGCTGGGGTCCTCTGCGCCGTCACTCACGTGTCCCAAGCTGAGAGAAAGAATGGGATAACTTGCAAATACCACCCGTCTCTGCAATTATGTGCAGCATGTAAATTATAAAGATTACTTGTGTCCCTCCACATTACTGTACATATTTTTGTATTAAGAATCATAAATGCTATGCCTTATAAACGAAAACAGAGATTTTTCTTGGGTAATATGGCTTGGGTGCATTTTACTTCGGTGAACTTTGGAGCCCACCTGCCATTTGCATGGGTCACTGAGGAAAGAAAGACATATGTTATATGCAAGTGCTTATTTGCTCCAAGTGAGGCCAAAGGATGTTGCGGATGCGGGAGCCAACACTCAGGCTCCCTGAGTGCTGTTCCTCGCAGTGACACAGGATTATTTAAGTGTAGCTCAGGAATGTTCGAGGGAGATTAAGGACGATCAGGGTGGTATGCCAATGCTCACTTATCGAAGGGAAGGGTAGACGATTATGTCAGAGAGCTGGATGCATCTGATTCATGAAAGCCTAGCATCATCTGAGGACCCACTGGGGACAGGTGCGCTGTGAAGTCCTGGAGATTCCTACTGTGTACATTTCTTTGTTGTCTTCCTTCTCTTCTTCCTCCCTTCCCTTTCCTTTCCCTTCCCTCCCTTCCTTCCCCTTCCCTCCCCTCCCCTTCCCTCCCCTCCCATTTCCTTTGTCTCTATGTATACGTCTTACATATTGCTCATAATGTAAGATGTATTTTCTACAGTGGCTTGGAACTCACAGAACTATTTGAGACACACTGTCAGCGAGTGCATCAATTACTATTTCTACATAACAAACGCCCCCCGCATCTCAACCACGGGCCACCATAAGCACTTGGTCATTGCTCACGGGTCTCCAGGGCCATTCAGCTCATCCAGGCTGCAAACCCCAAGAGGACAAACCCAATCCTTTAACTATGTTTTGAGTGTTTTACTGTGACATTTTCGCTGAAAGTCCTACTGCACAAAGCAAGTCATTTGCCCAAACCCAACATTATGGGAGCAAGTACATTTTGTCTCCAGGGGTCCGAGCAGCAGAGTCGCGTGGCAGAGGGTAAGGGTGCTGTGCTGGGCACTGTCTTGAAATATGCCACACGAGGCAAACTGAGACTCTCAGGTGCCACAGCATTCCATAAATTGTAAGATACGGTATTTGTTAGGCTCTGTTTTTAAATTTTTTTTAATATCTTTATTTTATTTTGAGAGAGAGAAAGAGACAGAGAGTGAGCAGGGGAGGGGCAGAGAGAGAGGNGCTGTGCTGGGCACTGTCTTGAAATATGCCACACGAGGCAAACTGAGACTCTCAGGTGCCACAGCATTCCATAAATTGTAAGATACGGTATTTGTTAGGCTCTGTTTTTAAATTTTTTAAAATATCTTTATTTTATCTTGAGAGAGAGAAAGAGACAGAGAGTGAGCAGGGGAAGGGCAGAGAGAGAGGGAGACACAGGATCCAAAGCAGGCTCCAGGCTCTGAGCCATCAGCACAGAGCCCAACACGGGATTCAAACCCACAGACTGTGAGATTGTGACCTGAGCTGAAGTCAGATGCTTAACGGACTGAGCCGCCCAGGTTCTCCTAGATTCTGTCTTTAAAGAAATACCCATGCTTTTCTGCCTTCCTAGCTCTGCACCATGCAGCTGGAGGTGTGTGTGTGGGGGGGGGGGAGAACGAGAAAGGTCATACAGGAGTAAGAGAATTCCTCACGGCTCCCCCTCTCTAGCCCTGGAAAACGTCCCCTGATTCGTCCTGTTCACTTGCTTGCAAAGTACCCATTTGCACTTGTGTGAAGGTAGAGTTTTGTCCTGCCTCCTGTTTTCTTGGCTGGATTGAAAAGCCTCCTTGACCAGGTCTCTTCTTCTCTACCTTCTTGTTGCACAGCAGTTTCCGGGTCAGGCGTGCTGGAGCGTTACACACGGCATTTCCTCAGCCGCTTACATCTAGCGCTCACTCAGGACGTGTTGTTCTATTACCTTGTTTTTAGCCATGAGCTCCCGGTGGTCAGGCAATGAATTTCTCCTCTGACCTCAGCATCCAGACTCCCGCTGGGCATTTGGTGGGTTTGGGGTGAGGCTGATGGGTTGTTCAGGTCAAGCTAAAAATGCTGGGAGACCCGGCCATGGGAGCTGGACAGATGGCCGGCACTCACAGACGCTTGCCGTCTGACCGCTGTACCAGTGTAGGGCCAGTCTGCAGACAGAGCTTGGGAAGGGCAGCGTGGCAGCCATGTTTATTTCCTCTTATCATTACTGTTCGTGGTATTATTACCACAGGTGGTTTTCTTAGGCACCCACCATGTACCAGGCTAAGTGGATTCTGTGGCTAATCATAATTAACACTTAGAACAGGTGTCCTTTTCCATTGTCCCCCTTTATGGCAGACCTTTAAAAAGCTTTCTGGGAGGGCTCAGTCGGTTAAGTGTCCAACTCTTGGTTTCGGCCCTGGTCATGATCTCATGGTTCGTGGATTTGAGCCTCGCATTGGTATTCCCTCTTTCCCTCTCTCTCTGCCCCTCCCTGCTCACTCTCCCTGTTTCTCTCAAAAATAAATAAACTTAAAAAAGTTATTTTAAAAAGCTTTCTGTAGTACCCTCCCCCAAATCCCACTCTGTCTTGAGCCTGCCCCCGCCAGTCTGTTCCGTTCCCTAGTGCCCGTGTGTCAAGGTCACCAGGGTCTTCTGCACGGCTGATGCCCGCACTCAGATTCTGTCCACATCTACTTGACCTCCCCGGCAGCACAGATAACCCGTCACACCTTCTTCAAGTACCTCTGTCACTTACCTGCTAATTCACCTCCTCTCCTGAGCTTTTCCTCCGTAACAGACCGGCCCGTGTTTTCAGTGTCCTTCACGGTGTCACTTCGTGACCTGTAAGTGTTGAGCCGCCTGAGGCTTCCACGCCAGGTGTTCTTCAGTCCCCTGGCTTTGAGCACTGTGTGTTGGTACCGGCACAACCCGAATGTATTTCTTCAGCTTGAATCTCTCTCCTGAGCTTCACACACAGTTCCCCAACTTCTCACTTAACATCTTCATCTGAATGGCTAACAAGCATTTCAAATTTTTCAAACCCGAGCTCTGGATCTTTCTCTCCGCCTCTCCTGCAGTCTCCGCTTGTCTCACGCCCAGACCATGGCTTCTGTGTCTCACTCATGTCCAGCGTCCATTTCAACAGCAGATCCTGCCCAGGGCTGCCTNTATCCCATTCCTCCCAACCTGCCAGAGGCTTCCCGTTCGCACGCCTGGCCATCCCTTTTCTTTGCTCCAGACTCCTCACCTTCTCGTTATCCTCACTCAGCGGGGTCACATCCAACCCCTGGCTACCTCTTTGCCCTGCTTGCCTGTTTTTCTCAGTCCCCAAATGTGGCAAGAAAATCCCCATCTCCGGGCCCTTTCACTTCCTGTTTCCTCCACTTTCATAGATGTGCGTGTTCTCACGACTCCCTCCCCACTGCATGTACGTTGCTGCTCGAGTGCGCCCTGTCCAGGGAGGCTCCCCGCCGTTCTGACTGGAAGCGCCCCTCCGTCACCACTGCCTGGGCTCCCACCTGCTCCGGCTTTCTTCCAGGCCCCTCCTTGTGACCTGATGTGCACTCTCTATCCATACGCTGCTCAGCGTGGCTGCCTCTCTTAGAATTTCACGTCTTTAACAGCAGGGCCTGTGTGCCCATAGCTCCGTCCCCAACACTGAGGACAGTTCCCGCTTTGTAGATGATACTAAACACTTTTTTTTTTTAAATGTTTATTTATTTATTTATTTATTTATTTAGAGAAAGAGGCAAGGAGAGAGGGAGACAGAGAATCTCTGCATCATCATTGCGGAGCCCCACACGGGGCTGGAACTCACGAACTGTGAGATCACGACTTCAGTCAAAACCAAGAGTTGGACATTTAACCAACTGAGCCACCCAAGGTGCCCCCTCACTAAACACTTGTTAAATGAATGGATGACTTATTCTTATTTTACACATGAAAAAATAGAAAAGAGAAAAATTGTTCTGTCAAAATACACTGTAGCCTTGAGCCTGTCTCTGAATCCTCTGAATGGCAGCACAGTGAATGTCAGAGCCGCATGGTTTAGCGCCCTCGGGTTCACGGGTGTGGAGTCCGGCCCCGGAGGGCAGGAAGTGATGTTCAGATGTGATGGGGGAAGCCTTTGATCGAGGACCCTGGTCTCTGGACCTCAGTCTGGCTCCCTCTCCCTGGACCTGAGGGCTAATGATCAAACTAGTCTGAACTAATGCACGCCTAACGCTTAGTGACACAGAGCATGTCCGTGGCGCCCGGGGCCAGGGACAGAGGGAGCAGTGGACCAAAAAGAGGGACAAGGGGTCTTCTGGGACGAGGAGAATGTTCTGTGCCTGAGCGTGGTAGTGATTTCATGGTGCGTGCACCACCAAACTCCTCCGGTGTGCCTTCAAATGGACACAGAACATAAATTAGACCTCAGCAAGGTGGGTATGAAATCCCGGCGTGTGTATCTGGGTCTTGCATTTTGGGGGCAGGACCATGGGGTGGTAACGCTCTGTGCTGAGGAACCCCCTGATTCAGGGAGGTGGAGTGCAGACCCCTGCTCTGCTCATCACCAGCGCTGATCCCTGGAGAAGCAGCCATCCCTGGGCCTCAGTTTCCCCATCCACGGTATGGGGACAAAACCCTTAACACGGGGAGTATCTGCAGGATTTAGTGAGTACACCTTTATACGTAAAGTTTTTAAAAAGCAACACATGATACCTACTAGGCAGTCAGTACATGATAGCTATTATTCCTTTTTGTATTTCTTTTTTTTTAATTTTTAAAAAATGTTTTATTTATTTCTGAGAGAGAGAGAGAGACAGCATGAGCAAGGGAGGGTCAGAGAGCAAGGGAGACACAGTATCTGAAACAGGCTCCAGGCTCTGAGCTCGCTGTCAGCACAGAGCCCGATGCGGGGCTTGAACCCACGAACCGTGAAATCATGACCTGAGCCGAAGTAGGACGCCTAACCGACTGAGCCACCCAGGAGCCCCTCCTTTTTGTATTTCTTGGAAGTGTAAAAACTCAAGGCAAAATAAATATTTTCTGCGTACCTATTGCCCCTCAGACAGTGCCTTTTGCTAAACATGGTGATAAGTACAAACAGTTTGATTCAGATGACAATAGAATATAAAAGCTTTTTTCTTAGTTTCCTTTTGCAGGTCCTAATATGGTATTTCAGCATTGTGTGTGTGTGTGTGAGTATGTGTGTGTGTGAATTGTGCGAAACATACTATCTGCCTGTTTAGCCATCTTCCTTTCTCACACTCTGTTGGGGTGGGGGAGGGGGTCTCAGGAAACCTTATGCACAGTCCACTTTCTCTCGGGGCAAACAGACGGACCAACATTGTGGCAAACTCAGAGGGTGGCTGGTATACAGACCCGATTGCTTTTAAATAGAAAATGAAGTCAGTGACATATCTTACAGGGTCCCCAAGTAACCTATTTTCATTCCTCTCTCTTTGAAGTAGTGAGCTGTGAAAGTGCAATTTTACCGTGAACTATTAACCTCTGAAGACATGTCTTCCTCATATGACATGTACAGGCCATCTCGCACATGCTCACAGGCTAACGTGGCCCAGGTTGTCTGCTTCCCACGTCCACCTTCCTGTCGTCAGCGCCGTATGTTAGGATTCACAGCGTTTGGAGTTCCATGTTCCTTTGGGGGCTCAGAGAGCCCTGAAGATATCACTTAGATGGCTGCTTGGAACCCGACTGATCTTTACCTTGCCGTGTCCTCCTGTCCCCTTGACACACACGCACGTGGCTGACATGACCCAGAGATCTCAGTTCCTGGCCACAAGGCCAAATTCATACTGGGACCCAAATTTATCAGCTCTTTGACCTGCAACTTTCTCAGCTTTGCTCTTGGCTTCTCCGTCTCCTCTCAGGATCTATTAAACGAACTTTTGTCTGAATGCAATTAACCTGATAACCTTTCCTAAGGCACCCCCTCCTCCTTCTTACCCAGACATGCTACTCACGGGGCACAGGGATGAACCGCACCCACAGGAAGCTGTGGAGGCACGTTCCCATTGAGTGTCTACTGAACACCGCAGTTTGCTATGCGCTGTGCTGGATGTGGCAACAACAGCAGTTAAGAGGGGACAGGTCCAGCGGCGCCTGGGTGGCTCAGTGGGTTAAGCTTGGGCTTAAGTCATGATCTTGCGGTTCATGATTTGGAGCCCCGGGTCGGGCTCTGTGCTGACAGCTCGGCCCCTGGAGCCTGCTTCGGAGTCTGTGTCTCCCTCTCTCTCTCTCTCTCTCTGCCTGGCATGTGCTCTCTCTCTTTCTCAATCAATGCTTAAAATAAAAAAATTAAAAAAAAAAAAAGAGGGGACAGGTCCCTGTTCTCAAGCAGATCACCTTCAAGTGGGGAACAGAGGAGAATAAAAAAATAAGCATGAGCATTCCGACGGTGATAAGTATCGGAAGGTAAACTGTACAGTACTGCACAGCTAAGAGCTCTCCAGCGCAATCAGTGCAGTGTAAGCCATGGGACATGAGCGCAATGAGTGTTATGGTTGATCTGCTGTAAATAATGCAGAAGTACTGTAAATATAGTCTACAGAGGAGCACGCCTAGTAAATCCGAGGAAAATAGTGTGCTGTGGATGCAGAGTGACCAGGCCAGCGGGTGCCAAGTTCAAATTAGAAATGACTCAGGGGCGCCTGGGGGCCTCCGTCGGTTAAGCGTCTGTCGGCTCAGGTCACGATCTAGCGGTTGGTGGGCTCGAGCCCCACGTCGGGCTCTGTGCTGACAGCTCAGAGCCTGGAACCTGCTTCGGATTCTGTGTCTCCCTCTCTCTCTGCCCCTCCCCCACTCGTGTTGTCTCTTTTTTTAATTAAAAAAATTAAAAAATTAAAAAAGAAATGACTCAAACAACACCTTAGTGGAGTGACGCCTCGGCTACCCTGTAAAGCGTATGCCGCTTTTGGTGGCGCCTTACAAAAACCCGTGGGCCGAACGGCTTTAAGCACAGCAGAGGGTACGTCACCGGTCAGAGGGACGGGGGTCCAGGTGGGCCGGCCCAGTGGTCCCTCCAGGGCGCGGAGGACGCCGTTCCTTCCGCCCGGCTGTTCTTGCACGCTCGCGGTGCCAGCCTGCTCCGGGGCCCGCCCCCTTCAGGGCTCTGACGTCACCGCTGCAGTCCCTGACGTCACCGGCGCGGTGACAACATCCGGTGGGACACGGAGGGCAGGTTCCCCGCACGGCTAGGAGCCAGGAGGCCCTTCCGGGCGGCTTCTCACACCTCATTGGCCAGAGCCGTGTCACGTGGCCGTCCCTAAGCCAATCACTGGCAAGGAGAGGGGGTTAGCCTGCCTGGCCTGGCGGGGGCCCTGGGGGATGGGGGGCTGCGGGTTTTCTGGGTGAAATCTTAGAAACGCTGGGTGGGAGGAGGGCGTGCGCGCGCTGGGGCGCACCTGCCGGTGTGTGGTTGGACGGCCCGTGGGCAGCCGGTTATGTGTCCTCAGGCGTGGACAACAAGCGGGTGTCAGGACGGGAGGTCAGGGAAGGNCGGGGTTGGCACTTCACCCCCTGCGCCTTGGGAAGTCGGAGGTGGCTGGGAGGCCTGCCGTGTGGGCAGCCGCAGGGAGGAGCCCTGGGCCAGGGGCCAGCCGTCCGGGGCGCTGAGGGCCCGCACTGCTGCACGCGTACCCCCAAAGCCCCGGCACGCGACCCCCTCTCCTGTCGAGGGTTGGATGCAGGCGGAGTGAGGGTTGTGCGGCCCGGCTCACGTCAGGAGGGGAGAAGGCCGCGGGCGAGAGGCCCCGTCCAGACGCGACGCCCCGCGACACCGGTCCTCGTTATCCGTGGAAGTCGTGTTCTGCCGAAGTCACCGCAGACGCTGAATCAGCAAACACAGCCTTCGGGGCAAAACACACGCACGTACACGTCTCACAGAAACCGTCGTCTTAAATCCTAAGAAACAGCGCATCCTGTGACATGCTCTTCATTGTGCTCAAGAGGAAACGAGGTCGGGAAGCGTGACGTGGCTCGCCCCGGCTGTCCCCTCTCCCGCCTCCCGCCCCACTAACCCGGGCCGAGAGCAGGATGGGGCCCCTCCCTCTGCGCTGCGCTGTCCCCCCCCGTGTGCATCCCTCTGGTCATCGCTGCCTGAGGGGCTGAGACCAGAGGAGAGCGTAGTGGCCTGTTTGACCTCAGCTGGGGGCCTGTGCGTGGGGCAGGCGACTCAAAGTCCTCGCCCTGGAACTTCCCCACGTTGCCGGGACAGTGGTGTCGCGGTATAAACAAGGGGGTACATTTGAGAACATGGCGTCCACAAATAATAAGGTGTATCCACAGACAGCAAACATTTATTCTTGGTGGTTTTGAGAGCTGGGGAGTCGGAGAGCAGAGTGTGGGTGTTTGGGGAGAGCCTCCCTTCGCCCCCTCCCCCCACCGCCGGTTTACAGACAGCTGTGTTCTGGTCCTGCTCTCCAGTGGTGGAGCAGAGGGGGAAAGTAAGCTCTCTGGGGTCCCTTCTTGTAAGGGCACCGATCCCATCGTGGGGCTCCACGCTCGTGACCCCACTGCCTCCAAAGGCCCCCATCTCCGGATAGCACCATCTTGGGGATTAAGGTTTCAACATAGGAATTTGGGGGTGGCACAAACATGCCGTCCATAAGTCTGCTACGTCTTGTATACACTGTCATGCACCTCTGAGCCTAGCGTTCACCAGGACTGACCTTCTTTGAGCTGTTTTAATTGAATTAATCAAGGGCAGCGATGCATACTTTCTTTTAAGGGTCTGCACGTCCCGGGAGAAAGAAATCAAATGAATTTCGAAGGCCTTTGACTCTGTTACATTCTTAATTTAAGTTTTTCCACTTAGGCCATCTTTCACTGCCTGAAAGATGGGGCAGGTGTAAGTCTGCATGAGCGCGAGAGGGTATAGACTGCCACCGTGTCGAGATTTCATTTCTTATGCACAGAAGGAGCCTCCTGGTTTCCAGAACAGGTGCGTTCCTGATGGTGGGATGTATTGTTTCAAAGTGATTTACAGGGGGCCTGAGGGTGGGTGGACAGCAATAGGCAAGGAGAAACCAGAATTTTCCACAAATGTGGGAGAGTTGAGGTGTATTCTGTAGGAGGTAGGATCAGAAAGTTTCTAGAATTGGTGCTGACCATCTTCATCGGTGCTGAAGGCAGCATTGTCATAGGTAAGGAGCCTTGTTCTCTTAGCCGGGCAATGTTTAGCGGGTCTTGGCGCCTCCCAGTGAGTGCTCCCAGGGGAAGGCAGGGGTTTCTCTGAAACGGGGCTCATACCCCTTTCTGAGTGTCTGAGGGAAAGGCAGCTGGGCCCGGGATCTTGAAATAAAAACAGGCTTCTCCCTTCCATTTCTGCTCTCATTGAAAGCCTTGTTGCGATTGCTCTCTTGGCAATCCTGGGCACAGTTGTGCCGATTTACGTTCCTGGGTCATGACCCCCAGAGACAGCTGATTGCTCCCATCATCCATTTTCTTCTCCCTTGTCCCTGGAGGGCACAGGCATACACGGTCACCCCATGCGGGGCTCTGAGGACCAGGGTTACCCAGTCAGTGTCACAGGGATCTTAGCCAATGTTCCTGCTAGGGGCCTCGGTCTGTTCTACATAAAGGTGGCTGAAGGGGCATCTGGGTGGCCCAGTTGGTTGAGCATCCGACTTCAGCTCAGGTCATGATCTCCTTGTTTGTGAGTTCCAGCCCAGCGTCCGGCTCTGTGCTGACAGCTCAGAGCCTGTAGCCTGCTTTGGATTCTGTGTCTCCTCTCTCTCTGTTCCTCCCCTGCTTACTTTCTGTCTCTCTTTCTCTCAAAAACAATTTTTAAAAACATTAAAAAACAACAACAACAAAAAAGGTTTGCTTTTGGAGTTTGGAAGTTGGCACTTATGACCTTGCTTTGGACATGACCATGTGGGGCTTGGAAAGGAGGCCTGGGCTGTGAGTACCGACTCAGGTGAGGAAGAGGAGGTCAAGAATAAGTCCTCATTTGTGATTTGAAAAACACCCTGCATGGTGGCACTCAGGTCTGCCAGTGGCTCAGACTGACAGGAGACCCCAAAAAGCAGTGTGTGACCTGAGCCAGTTAGACCACATCGCTGGCTACAGGTCCTTCACCTATAGAATGACATTGTGGACCCCTTGCCGTTGTGATTCTGCGGTGAATTCTCAGTTTTTGTGTCCCCTGCACTTGGAAGTGACCCTTGCCCCCTCTGCACCCTCCCCACCACATACCTCAATGACATTTTCCAGAAGGTCCAGGAGAGATGTCGTCAACATTTCACTTGTTTATCTGGAAGAGGTGGAGTGAGATGGGGGTTTAAACTGTCCGATACGTAACCTGCTAACACGTGCACATTAAGAGGGCACCCCCCCCACCGAGTGCTGAGTCAAAAAAAACGTAGCAAAACACTACATCCTTACTTCCAGTCTGCAAAACTACAGTTTAATGGGGCACCAATAATTATATCCACATTCCGTGAGTATTTTTCCTACAAGGATTTTAACATAGTACAAAGCTTTCTTGGTTTTTCAGAAAAGATTCTCTTGATGGCTTGAATAAAGTCATTTTTTTTTAGTAACATATGGCTACCTTTTACATATCTTCAAACATGGTGCAAGAGTGAAATATATTGCACCTGGGGTTTGATTAGTGGTGGTTTGAGTACATAAAGAAGGTGAGGTAGAGGGAAAAAACCCACAAAAGAAGCAACAAAGGTTATAGAACTCCATTAAATTATGTTTATGGTTTCACTTGTCAGTATTTTGTAATACAAAATGGTTTTCCTGGAGTCTGTTTATCAGTATTTGTCACTAATCAGTGCCTACAAATTACCTTTTGTTGGAGTCATGTTCTTCTGATTGTCTTGGTGTCTAATAAATCAGAGTTCACGAACTTTCACTGCTCCTCGGTGCCTGTGTTTTCCTGCTGATGCATCTCAGGATTCTGATTCTCCCAAAGGTTTCCAACCACTGCGATTCCATTTTTGTGAACGGAAAGGAGATGAAGAGCCAAGTGCACACGACCGTGAACTTCACCCACAAGCACTTCACCTCTCAGCTGGAAGTCACCGTGTGGGTGCCTAGGCTTCCCCTGCAGATTGAGATCTCAGACACGGAGCTGAGCCAGATCAAGGGATGGCGGATCCCCGTGGCATCCAACAGAAGGTGAGGAGCCGAGGGAGGGCTGAGTCCTGAGACCCAGGTCCCTGCGGAGATGACCTCGGGGAAGCGGCCTCTGCGGTGGTCACAGTGGCCTTGGATTGGGGTTCAGTGGATCCGACTTTGGGTACTTTCTAGCCTTCTGACTGAGGAAATTCTCATGAAGATACGAATAGTGTCCACTTCATAGAACAGTTGCTGGGATGCAGCATAACGCTGCAGTGCGTACGAAGCACAGAGCACTGGGTAGAGGTGTTTCCTTGCGTCCTGTTTCCCCGTCGTTCCTTCCCGTCCATGCTGCTCATTCTCAGTTCCCTGTTCGTAAATGTCAACCTTCATCTGTGGAGCCTGGCACAGGGGTTACGTTGTGGGCTCTGGAATGAAGCCGCTGACGTGTTCATCCTTGTGAACTTCCCCACACAGAACTGTGTGACCTTGGGCCAGTTGATGAACCCCTCTGTTCCTCAGTTTCTTCATCTGTAATTTGGAGATGACAATCTCACCGAAGAGAGTGGTCCCAAGCATGAAATAACACATAGTGTAGTAGGCAGACTTCTAAAGATGACATCTCTGTAAGATTCCTGTCTCTTCACTCAAACCCTAATCTGGTACTTCTATGAAAGGATTTTACAGATAGAATTAAAATGCTAAACCCATTGACTTTAAGAGGTGGCCCTTGAAAGCAGACACTTCTCTAGCTGGAAGATGGTACCGGACAGTGTGTAACTTTTAAAACTGAGGTGTTTGTACGCAGCATAAATCCCTTGAGATCCACCCCAGTTGTTGGCTGTATGGGGCATTCCTGTTGTTTTATCGGTGAGGGGTGATCTGTGGGGTATACCGTGTCAGCACGCTGAATCATTCACCACAGAAGGTCGGGGCCCTCCTGGATGGAGCCGCCATGACCCTCCTGTGCAAGCTTGTGTGTGAGCACGTTTTCTGGGGAAAGTGCCCAAGAGCGTAATTGTTGGGTCATATGATAAGGGCATAGTTAACTTTAAAAGAAACTGCAAACTATTTCCCAGGGAGGCTGTACCATTTCACTCTCCCAGCAGCCACGTATATTCAGCTGGTTACTCCATCCACATCCCTGGCAGCATTTTAAGAGAGTGCAAACTATATGGTCCCATTTAGAATGATCTAGAAAATGGAAAACAGATTGGTGGTCACCGTGGACTAGGGATTGTGTAGACTATCAAGGGGTAGCTGAGGGCATCCCCATGGGAACGGACCAGTCCTGTGTCTCAGTTGTGGCTATGGTTACATGAATCCTCCGGTGATAAAATTGCATCGAGTCACACACGCACGTGCACACATGCACTGGTTAAACTGTTGAACTCTGAATAAGCCTGTGGTTTGTACCAATGTCTGTTTCCTGGTCTTGGGATTGTGCTGTGATGATGCAAGATGTTAGCAGAGCAAAGAGCGTACAGGACCTCCCTCTAAATAATTTTTTTAACTTACAGTGAATTTCTAATTAATGCAAAATTTAAACTTTTTTTCTTTTAAGTTCATTTTTGACAGAGAGAGCACAGAAGGGGCAGAGAGAGAGGGAGAGAGAATTCCAAGCAGGCTCCGTGCTGTCAGTGCACAGCCCAACACAGGGCTTGAATTCACAAACTGTGATATGTGACTCAACCATAATTAAGAGTCTGCCACTCAACCTACTGAGCCACCCAGGTGCCCCGAAATTTAAAGGTAAAAAAAAAATAGAATGCTATATGTCCCAAAACAACAGAGTGGTTTGATTAATACAGTATTTCTAATACTTCACTTATTCACTCACCACTCTTATGATACTGCCTCTTTGGAATGGCACCTGTAATATATACTTAATATTGTTCTTTTTTTCGCTTCTATTCACTTACTTAAAGGAAATTTCACATCACTATCAAAAATGGCCAACTGGTAAAAAGTAATGCAATGAAAAAAAGTTGGTGTTACATTCTGCGTAGATACTGCTCTTTGTCTGAGTTGGTCTTTTTCTTTTTTTAAAGTTTAATTCTTTCTCTTGAGAGAGAGAACAGGGGAGGAACAGAGAGAGAGGGAGGGAGAGAGTCCCAAGCAGGCTCTACACTTGCCAGCACAGAGCCTGATGTGGGGCTCGATCTCACAAACCGTGAGATCATGACCTGAGCTGAAACCAAGAGTCGGACACTTAACTGACTGAGCCCCCCGTGTGCCCTGGGATAACTGGTGTTTAACGAGTCCACCAGGAAGTGTCAGATAAGTGTGAGGGACAGCCCAGACCAGAGACCTTCATTCCCCGTGGTAAAATCAGAAGGATTGAAAAGTGAAATGGGAATAACTTCTCAGAATGTCATTGCGTGTTTTTGATGCCACGTCCCTTTGGTACAATAACCACCTCACTCACCAGCAAAGATATTCACCCCTCACGCTGGGGAACCACAACATGCTTGTTTACCGATGCTGGTGACAAACTGTGTCTTTCTAAATGGTTCCCAGACCTTGCAGGGAGGCAGAAGGATAGATCTTAAAGAAGATGGGTTTCCGAAGTCAAATGGAACTAAGTTTGCTGACCCCCAGCTGCCTCGGCTGTGTGTTAACCGCTCCGAGCCCCGGCATCTTTGTGCAGAAATAGGAACGTCTTTCATGGCTGTTTTGAAGACGCAGGGAGGTTACTTTAAGGGGGAAGAGGGCACGGGGGGCTTTGCAGCCTGGGCATGGACCCCGCACCTAGACGGCTGGATCCACGAGCGCTCATGGTCACGGGGGCAGGTAGAGCGAGACCCAACACATAGTAGGGCTGACTCAGTGCGTGTGAATCACAGCCACTGTCTCCCCGGCCCCCACCCCTGTCCACTGACGGTTGTAGGCCCATCACCAAGCAAGGTGCTCTCACAAAGCACACAGGACAGGTTCGTCTGGAGGGGAAGGTCCTGGAGCAGCAGAGCCAGTGAGGATTTGCCCCTGGGCTGTGCACGGCTGGGGCGGCAGTCCAGGCCCTCTGAGCCGGGGTGTCGGCTGCCAGCACGAGCGCACCCCTGCCTTCCCACACGACCCCTCGGCAGCTCTGTGGCCGAGTGCCGTGGGTGGGCCACGGGGCGGGAAAGGGCACTCCAGCCTCCCTGTCCCCGGCCAGCCAGGGGCCAGTGCTGGGCCATCCCGGGGGCCCGCCCTTGACCCCACGCCTGGAGGGACATTGCGGCAGCCGGTCTCGGTGCCTGGGCCTGTGAGGAGTGAACACCATGCCCAGCGACTCTTCTGACCGGGGACTTCACAGTCCCCACAGCGGGGACAGTTTCAGACCACAGAGTTCCAGAACGCAGGGCGGGGACAGCCTCTCCCTATCTGGGGGCCGCGTGTCCTGCGGCGGGAAGGCGGGGGTGGTGCTCACCTTCCGAGCTCCAAGCAGGTTCACAGGGGCCGCCGGAAAGGAACAGACGGGGAATGAGCCGATGGCACCCGGGTCTGGTGGGCAGAAAAACCATGTCGCGTGTTCTGTACACTCACAGAGAATCTGGAGGTCGAAGTGGGGATGCTTCTTCACAGCCGTGACATGTATCCCGGCTTGTTTGTGTCCCCAGGCCCACCCGGGAGAGTGAGGATGAGGAGGACGAGGAGAAGAAGGGGCGCGGCTGCTCCCTGCAGTACCAGCACGCCACGGTGCACGTCCTCACCCCGTTTGTGGCCGAGGCGCCCGACTTGGGTCAGCTGAGCTACATGCTGGGCCCCGACTGGCAGTTTGACATCACTGACCTGGTGATGGAGTCCATGAAGGTGGAGGAGCCGAGGATCGCGCAGTTACAGGGCGGCAGGACCCTGGTGGGCCGGGAGCCGGGGATAACCACCGTGCAGGTACAGGCCACGCCCCCCTTGCCACGGCCCCAGCCCAGTCTGTAGTGACGAGTGTCCAGGTGTGTGTGCGTGCGTGCGCGTGTGCACCCGCATAAGAGAATCATGGGCAGAAATAGAATAGTCCCCAATTTTAATAAAGTAACTTAAATTCATTTTTGCATCTCAGGGAGACTTGAGAAAAAAGATCTCTAATTTCTTTTACCGCCAAAGCAAATTAAACACACAGCAGAAGCCACCTTTCCCCCAGTATGATAATTACTCATCATATACCACTAATAGAAGATAGCAAACCTGAGAAAACTAGTTTTGTTTTCCTAACCTTGAGGGTTAACCACTTAGCTATATGTTACACTTTGAACAGTAGACAGAAATTTAAAAAAAAATTTAATGTTTATTTACTTTTGAGACAGAGNGCTTGTCTCTTGCCCTGCAGCCTCACAGAGCGGACAAAAGAGCCATCGTCTCGATGGTGGCCGCCCAGGACGTTCTCCAGGCCCCTCAGCAGGTGGGATTCCAGAGTCCTTTTGTCCCCGGTCATTGAGACCACTTCCCTCCCCCTCACATCTGCAGACGGCATCAGTAGAGCTAGGGTGCGGGGGTGGGCATGAAGCTTCTTCCTGCTTCTTATTCAAGAAAAATACCAGTGACTTAGATACATTTTCCTCATACTGGTTTTATACATCAACCATGTGTCCATATACCATTTGCTTTACAGCAGCCTTATGTGTGCTTGACACACTCTGCTGGACCATGACCATGGGATCACAGGTTTTTCCTTTTGCCAAAGCAGGTTGTTTTGATACTTGGAATTTCCATGTCAGCTGCTTGAACAAGCATGGCTAACGGGCACCAAATCACCACCGTTTACAGTCATTGCCAACTCTAAAGCTCCCCTCCGTCTTTAGACTAGTAATGAGTGTTCATTAAGATACCAGGGTGCTGTGCCTTTCTGGTGAGCTCATTCCCATAAGGCGCCTTTCCCCAGGCCCCTCACCCGGTGCATGTTTTGCTTCATCAGCACTGGCTTCCTAATAAAGAATGTTCAAAGTGATATTATCTGGAGCAGTAGCCTGATTAGTTGCACCTGATCCTGATTCAGATAAATTGCCTGATCTTTCAAAATGTTTTCTAGAAAGGTCAAAGTCAACTTCTATTGTGCGGCATGCAATAAATTAATATGCACCTTAATGCATTCATTAAAGTATATTATTTGCTCCTCATATCAGTGGAGCGATAGTATATTATTGATGTCAGTTCAAGGCATGCCAAGAACGGTTCAAGATTATAAAACATAGAAGTTTATTTTTCCAGTCTGTGGAAAAATAAGTGATATTATATAAGAAGTCATATTTATGTTTGTAATTTGAAGGAAGCTGATTATAACATAATGCTTTGGTTTCATTTTTCCTAGGAAGCGATAGTCAGTTCTTGGATTTTGTTCAGTGATGGTTCAGTGACACCCTTAGACATTTATGATCCCAAGGATTTTTCAGTTACTGTGTCGTCATTGGATGAAATGGTGGTGTCTGTCCAGGCAAACCTTCAGTCCAAATGGCCGGTTGTGGTTGCACAAGGTGAAGGCCAAGGTCCCCTGATTAAATTAGAAATGATGATTAGTGAGCCCTGTCAGAAGACCAAGAGGAAGAGTGTTCTTGCTGTGGGTAAAGGAAATGTCAAGGTCAAATTTGAACCAAACGTTGATGAGCACCTGGGAGGCACCAACGATATCGAGGGCTTCAGTCGGGAATATAAAGACCACTTCAGTAATTCCATAGGGCGTGAAGGAAACCAGGAGAGAGCGGTTCAGGAGTGGTTCCAACATGGCGCCTCTGTTGGCCAGGAGGAACGTAGCAACAAAAGCACAACCCCACAGTCCCCCCTGGAAGGAAAGGATAAGAAGTTACTCAAGAGTGGCGGTCCAGACGCCTTCACAAGCTTCCCCACTCAAGGGAAGTTACCGGAACCCAATAATCCCAGTGACCTTACAGTGACCTCAAGGGGGTTAACTGACTTGGAGATCGGCATGTACGCTCTGCTCTGTGTCTTCTGCCTGGCCATTTTGGTCTTCTTAATCAACTGTGTGGCATTTGCTTGGAAATACAGACACAAAAGATTCGCTGTGAGCGAACAAGGCAACATCCCCCACTCCCATGACTGGGTCTGGCTTGGGAATGAAGTAGAACTTCTGGAAAACCCCGTGGACATCACCCTCCCATCGGAGGAGTGCACAACCATGATAGACAGGGGGCTGCAGTTCGAGGAGAGGAACTTCCTTCTCAACGGCGGCTCCCAGAAGACTTTCCATAGTCAACTACTCAGACCCTCTGACTATGTCTATGACAAAGACATTAAAAGTGAGCCTATAAACCCATCGGGCCCAAAGAGGAAGAGAGTCAAGTTTACTTCCTATACCACCATCCTCCCGGAGGATGGCGGCCCATATACCAACTCCATCCTGTTTGACAGTGAGGATAACATCAAGTGGGTCTGTCAGGACACCGGGCTGGGGGGCCCCCGGGACCTTAGAGACTATATGGAAAGGCTGCAAGACCAGATGTGAACTCCTTTCTTACGTTTGTATTCACCTTTATGCCTTCTGTTTTTTGAACGGTGGAGCAGTGAGTTTGTTCAGCAATAGGGGATGATTTAACAAAGCTTAATTTGTGGAGGTCTGGGAGGGATCCTTTTATGAGCAGGTGTCAGAGGCCCAGAGAGCTAGAGCTGCCAGGAGATAAGCCAGGAAATGTCTCTAAAGCGGCCACATGCAGATCCTGGAGAAATTCTAAGACAACAGTTGTATCTGCTGCCTGGTACTAGCTCAGTTCAAATACAATAAACCTGACCCCACAGACGTTGTTAGTCATCTCGCGACAAACGGCCGTGTGGATTTAGAAAAGGCTTGGGTGTTGATTTTTCTATTCCTAGAACTTTTAAAGCACAGCGGACATTCCTTGCCCTTGGCCTGAGATGGGACGTACGTGAAAGATGCCGAATGTAGCCGCCCTTATTTGTTATGAGCGCTGCTCGTTATTTTTATATACATTTGCACCTGCACCTGGTTTCCTTTGGCCTCTGGAATTCTTTTTGAAACGTGAAGAAAAGCAATTGTGGTCTTCTCTCTGAGATGTTTCATTTACACATGAGTTTGAGTCGCTGGCGTTTGCCGCGTCCGTTCAGGACGTTAGGTGTCCTCCAGTTTTCCACACTCCTCACCTAGGGGGCCATATCTGAGAAACTTCTCCTCATGCTGTCCTTCCTTCTCTTTGTTGTGAAGCTTCCTTGTATCAGGACTGGGGCCATGGGGTTTTACATAAAATATTAATATCCTGTGAGGGAGGGCCATGTCTTTACAGTTTTCTATATGAAGCTTAAAAACTTTGGTGAACACATGTCAGCCACATTTATTTTTTATCTTCTGCCTGTGGAAGATTCACGGGAATTCCTGGAGTGCATTTCTGAGGGTTTTAGAAAAGACCCCAAAATAGTTGTCTTTATACTGGTGCTTTCTGGTCAACGCAATGTGTTATCCGAACTGAAATCAAAATTTTAAGTTAATATATACAGAAATGAAGTTGCGTGCAAAGTACACTCAGATTAAACTTCCATTTTACCAGAACAACGACCACCACAATATGAAAGTAAGTAGAATGATGTTTCCACTTAGCAATATGTAGAAGTCCTTCCATACAATGACCCTCCCCACCTTACCCCCCAAAACTCATCAGCCATGACTCTGGCAGAGATAAAACCTACACAGGGTGTGCTCTGATGGAGAAAAGCAAGGGGTTTGCCCTCAAGTCGCGTAAACGACTATTCGAGAGTTTAAGGGATTATGTTGAAAAAACCATAGCTATTGGAAAGCCAAAGTGGCAATAGGGAAAAAAAAAAAAAAGGCGTGACCACTGCATAATTTTTAGATTCAAAACTGTTTTTCAAGGAATTGTATGAATGGTTTCAAGCAAAGCAGGAATTTCAGATTAGGAGAGTGTAACATTTTACTGAAATGGGTTAGTGAGGATCCTGAGCTTTCTGGTGCCACCTGCATCTCTAGGAAATAGAAATTTAAAAGCCAGAGCAGCAAAGGTGCAGGGAAGCAGCTTCTTGACCCCACATGGCTGCTGAGCGAGCTATTTGAACAAGGGACATTTGGTTGTTTTGGGGAAGCGGGGGGCAGGACGGCCCAGCCTCCTCTGACCCGTGTCTCCTGCCCACAGCACTGCGGTGGGTTTCTAAATGGTGCATAGATTACCAAGGACATAGGCCTGATATTTAGAGGCCAATGTTCAGTCAATCTTATGTTTAAGATGGGGATTGAGGAGTGAAGTGGGTGAAGTTCCAAAAAGTCTTTCAACTTGGTGGGTGAACGGAGCCAGGAGGCCCAGGCATTAGCTTCAAAGGGAGTTTGCAAAGAGACAGCTGATGCCTGGCACGAAGGGCACCTCAGGTGGCCTGAGGAGCCTGTCACTGCTGATTGAGGGGTTCGAGGCAGGGACGTGGCCCAGAGCCACTGGGGATGCTGAAAGGAAGTTCACACACTAATGCAGCATAGCTATCCAAAGGAGCCCCTGGTTCAGTGAGGCTCTGGCAGGGGAGGTGATCTGGAAAGGAAGGAGGACGTTACCATTGTCATGATTAGCGTTACAGAGAAGCTGGCTAATCAGAGTGTTCCCTGGGGTCTGAGTGAGTGATGTGGGCCGAGTGCAGACTTGGGGGCGCTAGACGGTAGAAGGTGCCAGCGCTTTCTCAAGAGTCAGGAGCTGTCCGTGGTGCTGAAGTTGCCTCCTGTGGGTGATACAGGCTCTGCATAGTCACCTTTGTTCAAAGTCAGTTCAAGGTGAAAGTCGCATGGAAGGTCATGGAGGAGGGGTCCCTTTTACCACACAGCACACACTCACGCGCACACACACACATACGTATGTGCGTAGTGAAGAGTCAGAGGATACAGTATATAGCAGGAACCAGCACAGTCCACGGTCCCCCGATTTGCCGTGGGCATCATTCCACTGTCCAGGATTTCAGTGAAGTTCTTCTTGTCCTAAATATCTCCTGCTGACCAGCAGCCATGGATTATATCTGCCTGATTTCTAAAAGATCATTTAAAACAAATAGGAACTATGCTTCTACATATCTAAACCAAGATGGGGAAAAGACATAAATCATGAAACCTTGAAATACAGTTCCCTAGGGACCTGCATGTGCCTGGATCTTCCAGGTTTTTATAGCTGAAATATCCAATTGCTCAGTGTGAATAATGATCTGAACAGAACAGTGTTGATAAAGTCCCTTCCTCTCCTTAGGAAGTGACTGTGTAGACCTCCCCCTCAACCTCCAAGGCAGACACCAGCAAGCCTTGGGAGGGGAACAGGCTGGGAACTTCGTGGGTAACACGAAGGGTGGCTCAGGAGCCCATGATGACCAGGCCACCTAGCGGGGGAGGGTGAGACCAGTGTTCCCAGCGGCCAGATGTGTCGCTCTCCACACCGCGCCCAGGGATCGAGGAGCGGCTGCCACAACAGTATAAGCGCACAGGGTTGCATCGGAGGGAAAGCCAGAAGACACTTCAAGTTTCCCGGAAGGGCGCCACCCAGCAAACCTTGGGATGCTCTGTGCACACCAGCAGAGGACTCACTGACTTCCTAGCTGTTTTGTGTGGTGCCCTGGCCAGGGTAAGCTCCCAGACTTAAACTCCAGGCAGAGCGTGTCTGTGTATAAACATTAATGCAGGGAAAACATGGATTGATTTTTGTACCATTGCCACATCTGTAGACAAGTACTTTGTACTTTGCTGATTTTTAAGTTTTAGGAAGTCTGCCTTTGTGCATTTGTTGTTTGCATCCTTTCCTCACCCTTTTAGGAAGGCATCTTCCCAATGGTGGGGTGTTGGGACCGGTCAAGGCTCTGTCAGAGAACTAAGCAGTCCCCCTTCAATGACCACACAGAGTGATTGCACCTGTTTCCTCCATGCCACCGGGACCATTGTGTTTCCTACTCGAGTCATCTCAAAAATGGCTTCAATCCTCCATCCTCATCTCTGTAAATGACATGATAGATGGTTTATAAACTCAGCAACCGTCTCCTCCATCAAAATTATACACGTGTGATGTACCGCATATCACCTGCTGTGTAAAGGGATGGGGCGGGTGGTGGAAAGGCTATGCTAAGATACAGAAAGCAGATATTTTTGTAGGTAACAGAGGCAGTACCCTGAGGCGCTGAGAGGTGCGCAGGAATAAAGACATTTTATAATAAAAGCATGCAACGCTGTAGCTTTTAAATGTACAGACATCTCGCTCAAAAATATCCAAACCGATGGTGGGGAGAACACCGAGCCTAACCTCCTGTGGGGCGCCGGTTAGCACCGCTGCCTGGAGAGGGTGTGTTGCATGGTGGCGTCACTGATGGAATCTGCCAGAATCTTTCCATCTTACTCTTCATTACTTCTGGATTTTTTTTCCTTTTCTTTTTTTTCCTGAAAATACTTCAGAAATAAAGTGACTACATTTCCCAGCAGAAAGGTATATTCTAACCACAGGGTAACTCATCATTTTTAACGTGAAAATAAACGCTTAAACATTCTTCCGTGGTTTCCTTATTTTATGCACATGTTCCCTGTTCAATTTCAGCCTCTGTATGACTTCACTATTCTTATATATATATTTTTCTTCTTAGCCAGAGATTTTTCATACATTTGATACAGCAATAAATGGAAACCAAAAGAAAATGTTTCTTAAAAGTTGCAAACAGCTTTTACCTTTGGAAAGTTCTCATTTGTCTTCCCAGCTGGGGGACACTTATTCCGGGATATCTTAGAAGGAGGGCTCGTGACACTCACGTCGCTGTCCAGGGTCACACCGTCTTGGACTCAGTGCTGACATGCGGGATGCAACGGCCCCTGACCTTGGGCTCCCTTCTGGTCGTCCCTTGTCACTGCTCCCTCGTGTGTATGTTTTTGGGGGCAGAGGCTTGAACAGGGCGAGGACTGGGTGCCGAGGGCCCAGAACAGGCAGAGCTCAAGAGACGTAAGAAAGACACAGGATGGTCAGGCTCCTGCTTGGGAGGCTGATGTAAACGTTTCCGCTGACCACTGGCCAGGCAATGCTAAGCCCCCGAAGTTTCTCGGTTGGCATGTGTGTCCTTCCCGACACTGCCAGCATCATCTTGCTTTCAGGAGGAGGGGATGCCATTTGGGCAGTAACTTAACACGTCTTGATAAATGCCCCCTACTAAGTGGGCTCTGCAGGCATCATTTTGAGGCACTAGGTATAAACATGATCTGCAGAGTAGCAGCCTTCAGATGAGCCCAGATGCTCTGCCAGGTGTGGAGGATTTTCCACGTTCCGGGCAAATGCTGCCCACTGCCCACCTCCTGGACCTCATCCTTGGAACATGAGAGGACGGAGACACGGACCCTGCGGTCTCTCCCCAGGCCCAATGTGCATGCATCCAGTTAGCAAAGCTGGTTTCTCAAAGAGAAGGAACAAAGAGAAAGAAGCTTGAAATGAAGTTCATAAAGGAACGAACTCTGTATATTTAGATTTTTGAGTGTGTGCAAAATGCAAATGCTGAATTTCAAGTTTGGGGGATATTGGACTTCTGAATGCCTAATTCAGTTTCTTTATGGTTTTACACAATTTAGATTGGTTATAGAAAGTGGTTTGCTTTTAGAAATGTAGAAAAGTACATGAAAGTGCAGAAACATTGTCACCAGAGTTAGTGTTTATAGACACTTCTGTGACTCAAGGTGAGCAGGACACTGTCACTTTCCAGATGGGAAATAATAGTTCAAGTCCAATAGGGCAATGACCCTTCCCACCCAGTCCAAGAAAGTAATCATGCCATCCAAACTGGGCCATCTTTAAGGTCCATGAGATGCCTTTATGATTTCTTTGGCTTTAATTATTGCCCTCAGTCCGTTGTTCAAGATGAAACTGGTTAATTTTATCTTAGGGATTGAAATCTCCTTTGAACCTGCAGAAGCTGAGAGACAGGTGATCTTTTTATGCATCTACTGCTGCCCTTTGGGACTACAAAGCACTTTACAAACAGAGAGATGCATGTTGCTTTGGAATTCAGGGTCCACGTGATGCTGACTGCTCTACCTATTTGAGAAGATTACTTCTCTAGGATGGCGTAAATCGCTGTTGACCTGACACTTTCTTTTCTTCCTTCGGCCAAAGAGCATGCACCCGTATAAGGTTGGAGCTGAAGTAATCTGCTACTTGATGATTACCTCCTTTGTAGGAACCTCACTCGCTAAATAACACCAACGCCAGTGTAGACACTGCCTATCTAATGTAGTTTCTTCACTTAGAGATGCTTCCTTGGAGAGTGTGCCTTTCTTTTTTTTTTCTTTGTCATAACCGCTATAGGATCTCTGTTTTATTTGGGTTCGTTCCCACATAGGGCAAACGTGCTGTAATCCCATGGGTATTTTAGGCTGACACGGGGTGCCCATCAGGCATCGGTAAGCACCCCCTCCCAGGTACTCAGCACCATAGCCCACTCTCCCGGCTGTGCATTTCCAATGGTGCATTTGTAAACTTGGATCTTTTACTGTCCAGTTGCTCTGGTGCAGTAAATTGCTTACCCCCGCCAGTTCACATCCCCAAAGATGCCAAGACTCGTGGAAAGGGAGAGACCAAAGGGCTTCCTCTTGGCTCAGACCACCAAGTGAGTGGCCTTTCCCATAGCTGTCATCCACTGGTAGCCTTATTTTGAACATCAATTTAAAATGCAATGCAGATTCCAGGAACAAATCCGTTGCCCGCCCCCTGCCGTGACAGTTGATGTTCTAGGCATCATTGTGGGTTGAAGCAAATGCCCAAACTATGAAAGTCAGGAGCGGAGATTAGAGAATTAAGGAATAAGTGATCACCCCAGTTGGCTGTAAGACAAATGTGACAGTGGGGACCGTACAGGAGATCCGTGGTCTTGGGGGGGATCACATGTGTCTCCCTGTGGCAAACGATTCTTACAATGCTGCTTACCTATCACACGTGTCTAGAGAGCATGTTATGTGCTCACAATTACCTGTCAGTTGCCGAATTTTGGACTCTTCTCAGGCAGGAGGATCTGATCTGGGCTGCAGAGCACAGTGAATGGCCAAACCCACACAGCCCACTTCCAGGTGGCTTCAGGGCAACAATGAGGATGTTTTGTCTGGCATCTGGGAAAAAAAAAAAAGGTGTTATCTCCTACTTTCTATTTTTCTGAGCTGGGTTCTTCTTGCCTGGGACACGCCCGATATTATAAACAGAGCATGCTGTGATGACACTGTGCTTCTATATACTTTTTTGGTTGTATAATGTCTTTCTCATATTACTCACGGTTTTCAGTATGATCTGTTGTATTTGTTTCTCAGTATATCTAACATATCTGTAAAGGCACTTCCAAACATTTTGAAAATGAAGAAATAAAACGTGTTGGATGATTCCTTGTTATAGTAAAATAATCAATTGGTAGGTTCCAGGAAATTACCTCATCTTCAAATAGGTGTTCCACGGAGAGGGTATTAAGAAGACGTTAGGCTTGGCCTTGAGGCAGCTAGCTTTCTTCAGAGTCTTGAGGATGGCTATTGGCCAAGACCTTGAGAATTAGAGAAAAGAAGCCTTATTTAAATTTGAGAGCAAGATTCCAACGGAAAGAGAATTGCTCTGTGCCCTGGGGGAGGTGTTCTGTCTAAATAGCGTGTTCAGATAGCTCCCTTGGGGGCACCTGGGTGGCTCAGTCTGTTAACTGTCTGACTTTGGCTCAGGTCATGGTCTCATGGTTCATGGGTTTGAGCCTTACATTGGGCTCTGTGCTGACAGCCCAGAGCCTGGATCCTGCTTTGGATTCTGTGTCTCCCTCTCTCTCTCTCTACCCCTCCCCCACTTGCACTTTGTCTCTCTCTCTCTCTCTCTCTCTCTCTCTCAAAAATAAACATTAAAAATTTTCTTTATAAAAAAGAAATAGCTCCATTAAGAAGGAGCATGAGTTTCTATAGTTAAGACATACAAATTCAGTTCTTGAAGAAAGCCAAGAGAAGCCCATCTTTCCTTAAAGCTTACAAAGGTCAATTTTAATGAAAGAGAAAGCTTTAGTAAGACGTGTCCCTGCAAGCCAAGGGAAAGTGAGTTCTACTTATAAAAGTTGAGTCCCAGGAAAACTAACTTAGGCACCAAAAATTCCAATTCTTATTCATAGTCTTGGGATGTGTTGCATTTAACTCCAGAACCACTAAAATATTTCCATACCTTGGGTTTCCACCACTCTGCAAAGTTTAAGCAAGAAAGGGACCCCGTTACACCACACCCATGCCCGCTACAGACAGTTGGCTCTGAGGGCTAGGTTGCCTGAACTAAAGTCTGCTGGGCTAAGTCTCTGTCAAAAAGCAGCTTTAGAGAAACAAGTGCCCCTGGCTGGCTCAGGATCTGTGACAACCGTGAGCCAGCGCCCGGCCCCCAGTTCACTGTGATGGCTCCAGGGGTCTGTGACAGTTTTGTAACCAGGGGCGTGAGCAGCACTACCCCAGACACACACAGGTCCCTACAAAACTCCCTTCCCTTCTTGCGAAAGGCAAAGGCTATAAGGAGAGGATGGCTGGGTAACACATTGCACGCGTTCTGTGCCTTGACCCTCCTTTAAACAAGAACAGAATCAAGAAGACAGCGTCGCCAAGGCATTGGGGGCCACCTTGGAGGTGAGATCAGTCTGCATGAAGAAACAGCAGGTGAGTTTCCAGGGTGGAGTGGACTGACCTGCATGGGAAGGAGAGTCCTGCTCGGTGCCACAGGTCATTAGGGGTGAGGGGTGTTGAAAGTGAGTATTTTTGTATTCTAAGGTTTCTTCCCCCATGGTGCTTGCCCTAAAAATAGTACATGAACTTGAACATTGCGTATCCAGATTTTCTTGGTTTAACTCTGCAAGATTAATAATGGATAGCATTGAAGTTGACACTTTAATAGCATTATTTTTTCAGAAGTCGTACACAGGAGCTTATGCTTCCCATTTTTCTTAATCTACCAACGTGTTATGAGTGTCTTTGACCTAGGAGCTTTCCAGTGGCCCTCTCGGCAGGATCAGAACGTGAATTTGGATTGTACAGGTTGTGAGTGGGTAATGTTCCTTTCTGTGCGCACTGGGAGGGTGGTCAGGGGTAGAAAGTGAGGGTGCGGGAGGGCAGGAAGCACGAGCACTGTTCATTGTTGCTCCTCGGGGTCAGATCTGCCCATGGGGGAGATTCCTTCTTGCTCAGTCGGGGAAGGTTAGCCCTTGAAGGTCATTTGAGGAACACAAATAAACAGGGAGGCTGGAGACATCAAGGATCTCTAAACTAATGAGGACTTCTGTCCTCAACGTTAAGTTCTCCTCAAGGAGGCTCTGAACTTCCTGCCTTTCCTTCAGTGACCTGAAATCCAGGTCTGATCTTGGGAGACTTGCATGAGCCCTATGGCAGTTCTCACCCCGCACTCAGACTAAACTACAAAGAGAGAACCATCAAACCCAAAATGGCTACAGAAAGACAATATTGTGTCAACTTTGCTCACCGTTAAGTTTAGAAGCCATAAAATTTCTGTGGCTTTTGGAAACAATTCACAGGTGAGACTTTCTAACTTTCCAGGAATTTCCGAATGCATACAGTGATCACCGGGAGATTGTAACCGATTATAAGTAATAAGGAATTAGGTAAAGCTAGATATTTTCAGAGACGCAACAATTTGATTAATTCTATTTCCTATTTACATGTGGTTGTATTATAAATGTTCGATCTGCCTTGAAGTATGACCTCCAGATGCAGGGACATTTGGGGGGGTCTCCAGAGGCCTTGAGAGAGCCCTGGCTCCAGGGACCCCTGGGGATTTTCCTCATCCTGGTGATGAGATGTGTGTCTGGAGAAGGCATGAGCCACAGCAGACCTCTTAGTAAATTCTGGAAACACTAATACTGTTCACCTTACATTTTACTTGCCATTTTGTAACAGTGAGTCTGTGGTTGGAAGTTTATGAAATACTTTTCAAAGACTTATGTTACCTTAGCCTGCAATATTCTTGCAATAAATATAATCGATATCTTTATTGACAATTAACATAAAAGTACAAAACAAAGCAGGAAAACTCTAGGTTGGTTCTCACATTAAAAAGAATATTTCTATTCATATGAAATGACTGGGAGCCCAAATAACCACTAATCTAATTGATGTGGAAAAAAAAAAAGCATCAAAACCATCAACTTTGTCACCAGGTTCATGGGTCTGGCAAAAAAGATGGTAAAACCGCATGTCTGCAGGCTCCTAAGATTTCAGAAAGAGAGGCTACTGGTAAACCGGGATCGGGTGTGGGGTCTTGAGGGGCTGATAAAATCTAGAGTGTTCCAGGTTGAGGGAACAGACCATGTCAAGGCAGGAAGTTCCGTGTGTTTGAAGAGTAAGGGCAGGGGTCCCGTCAGAGCCTGGCTGCGTGCAGGGCTATGATTCCCATAGGGAGGGATCTGTGGCCCCCTAAGCAGGAACGAGATGCATCCTGAGATGCATTTTTATTTATTTATTTTTTAATATTTTTATTTATTTCTAGGAGAGAGAGAGAGACAGCGTGAGCAGGGGAGGNCCTTGATGGCTTGAGGCAGGGCTCAAAGCTCTGAGGTCTTGACATTGAGCTCCAGCTGGGGCTTCCCTGGGGCGTGGTAGCAAGTGCTGTTGATGGGCTCAGTGTAAACACACATGATTTTATGAAGGGAAGACAGGTAGCCCAAAGATGGTCTGCACAAATCTGAAAATACTGTTTCACAAAATTCATGATAAGCTTTGCCTGATTCCACAGTTTATGGAGACCATCAACTGGGGCCGTCGCTTTGAATGAGTTAGAGACACTTCATTTGGCAGCAAGTAATAAAGACCTGAAAAGTCCATTTCTTTGGGGATGAAAGAAATGGAGAAAGAGCCCACTAACCTTTTCCTTTAACTGTTTACGGCTCATACTCAAAGATAGCTATTGTCTCTACAAATATACATTCCCCAGTCTCAAGGGACTGAAGCCAAAACAACACCCCAAAGGCCCCTTCATGACCTGCAATGATTCTAATATCACCAATGGCTGGTTTGGGTGATTTCAAAAAATCCAAATTTTTGTTCTCACCACAACAGTGGATGTGTTGCACGAAACCGACTCAATTTGTTATTTCGGGTCTTGATTCTGATATATCGCGTTCTGCTGATAATCTCCACCCCTGGTTTGCTGAGGAATTAGACAGGGCTGAAGGGTTCTATTCCTCCCTTGGCAAATATGCCTCATTTTCAGTATAACTGGATGGCTAAGATAGAGTAACAGTGAGAGAGCATGCAATGGGGGTCTTAAGCTATTCATGGTTTTTAGAATGCTGCCTTTAAAAAATTTTTTTAATGTTTATTTTTGAGAGAGAGAGAGACAGAGTGCGAGGAGGGGACGAGTAGAGAGAGAGAGAGAGAGGGAGACACAGAATCCGAAGCAGGCTCCAAGCTATGAGCTGTCAGCACAGAGACTGATGCGGGGCTCGAACTCGTGAGCTGAGAGATCATAACCTGAGCCAAAGTCAGACAATTGCCCATGAGCCACCCAGGTGCCCGTGAATGCTGCTACTTTTTTGCAGTCAAAGCAAGTTCTGGTTCAAAAGGGAAGTGAGAGAGAAAGGGGCCTTCACCACCACACTTGCCTGTCTGTTGAAGATGGAGTCGCTTACCCTGCACTCACGTGGGGGCTCCCAGCTCTCCTGCATCCTGCGGCCCCCGTGCATTAACACGGACGCTGTAGGTGAAGGGGTGGGAAGGGGTGGCAGCCACGCATGTTGCAGGATCTCCCCTGCTCACACGCGTGGTCCATTGTCCTATCCGACTTCACGGACAAACTCAAGTTCAAATCGTGAAGAATTTCGAGATGCCAATGGTCGAGCGTTAAAGCACCATTGGGGACCTTGTGAGCCCAGGGCCCTGTGCACCTGCCCAGGTCACACACCTGTGAAGCTGGCTTCGTCTGCAGGGGCTCAGGGAAAGGAAGGTTGTTGAGATTTCAGGAGGGTGTTGGCTTCTGAGACAGTGAATGAGAAGTTCCAGTTACAAGGGAGGTTATTTGGGGGAACTGAGTGTGCAAGAAGTTAGTAGGACAAAGGGCAAATCCGGTGCTCTGGGTGTGTATCTTCATGGGATCAGAAAACCAGGACTGTGAATCCAGATGTGGTCATGTAAATGGTGCATGATGTTGGATGAGTGACCTCATCTCCATCGTTTCTCCGTACAATGGTAAGAATGATACCTACCTTGTAGCACAAGGTTGATGACAATTGCACGATGTAAGACAAGCTTGATTTTTTTAGGGGTGCCTGGGTGGCTCAGTTAAGCGTCAGGTTCTTGATATTGGCTCAGGTTATGATCTCACGGTTTGTGAGATCGAGTCCTGTGTTGGGCTCTGCACTGACAGTGAAGAGCCTCATTGGAATTCTTTCCCCCTCTCTCTCTACCCCTCCTCTCTCTCTCTCTCTCTCTCTCAAAAATACAGAAACTTTGGGGCACCTGGGTGGCTCAGTTGGTTAAGTGTCCGACTTCAGCTCAGGTCATGGTCTCACGGTTTGTGAGTTTGAGCCCCTCGTCCGGCTCTGTGCTGACAGCTCGGAGCCTGGAGCCTGCTTCAGATTCTGTGTCTCCATCTCTCTCTGACCCTCCCTCACCCACATTCTATCTCTCTCTATCAAAAATAAATAAACATTTAAAAAATAGAAGTTTGACACTTTTTCATATGTGTTATTTTCCTCCCGTATGCAATGCCTGCTGGTGGTTAGACTCAACACATCACCGTTAAATGATCAAGTTAAGCCTGTCCTGTCCTGGAAGGCATGTGCTGGAGACCCACCCCGTTGATGCTGTCCTCTGGGTGGGATGCTGGGGGCTAGATCAGGTGTCCCAACACCCTTCACTGTCACACAGCACGCTGGCTATCTCATCCAGCCACACGTCCATGGATATTTCAAGCTTTACATGAACACTTGAAGGAAGAAGGAAATTCGGAATACATATATTCATCATAAAAGCTGCCAGTCATTGACGTAACTGAATGCTGCCTGGTAAGTTAGATTCTGATTAACTTCCCATCTTGGAGTAGAGAAGTTGAGGCTTAGACACTAAACTGCCTGACAGCTTTGCATCCACGCAACCTGACTCCTGACCCCCACGGAGACTGCTGTACACCAGTTATGGAAAAATCCACAAATTACAAAGTGAATCAGAGAGGAGGCAACACGGCGCTGGTGGCCTCAGCTGACAAGTGTACCATAGTGTCCTGGGTACAGATGTGACTGCACGGAGGGACCTTCTTAAAGGCGGCAGAGAAGAGACGCGAAGCTGAATTGTCAGGAGCGTCCACTGATCGAACACCAAAGAGAAATGAAAACAAAACGACTTGAAAGTCCGAGGGATACCTGGCAATTTCCCCAGCAGTCTGCTTTGGAGAACACCTGTTTACATCTGGTGAGGCCCACAGGTGCGTGTTCCGTCCTGGTTTTAATCTGCTAAAAATGGGTGTCCTGTCATCTCGTCCCCTGACTGGGACCCCCGCCCCTTGTCACATTGCTAGGCATCTCCGCCGGGCCAGCCGCGGGTGGTCAGTGGCTCAGCCTGATGGCAAAGCGTGAGACGCCAAGTGGAGAGGAAGATACAAACATGCGTCCCCCCACCCCCCCCAATGCATTATCTTTACCAAACTGACAATTCTGTTTTCCTGGGAAAAAATGGAAGTCCGCAATAAATTACCCAGTAATTTTTGAAGTAGGAAACATGGCCGTTACCCCAGAATATCAGGGTACAAACATTTGTAGGAAATTTGTGGTCTCATTAATTCTCCATATGGCACGTTGGGCCTCGAAACGGAATGAATCACAATGTGAGTTTTACTGCCTCGCTCTAAATGTGATGCCACAGGACTAGATGTTCGACTTCGTGTCTGACTGGCGGTGGGGTGTGTGGCTTTCGCCGGGACGTAGACTGCACGTGCCTTGGGGCGGTTCGCCCTCCGCGTGGGGAAGACCTGCTGCCGTGGGCACATCTTGGCCGTGGTCACAGCCTGTTTTTAGTGTCAGCGCGTTGATGGAACACCTGCACGATCACACACACGTGAGGTGTACATCAGCCTTGCCTCCGTGTACAGAATCAAACTGCCACCAGCGTCCTGGTCGTGGCACCTCCCTGTGGCACCTCTGGGCAGGAGCTTGTGGGCAGGACTGTCCCTACACGTCTCTGCTTCTGCCTCAGTGGTCGCTATGCTGCCTTCCATCTAGGAGTGAGGAGGCTGACGATGTACAATGATGATGATGATGATGGGGAGGAGGAGGAGGATGGTGAGTCAATGACGATGGGCATGAGGAGGAGTATGACAGTCATGATGCACAACATGAAGAAGAAGAAGGAGAAAGAAGAAAGAAGNTCATGGGATCCACCTCATGTCGGCCTCCCTGCCGAGCATAGAGCCTGCTTAGGATTCTCTCTCTCTCTCTCTCTCTCTCTCTCAAATTAAAAAAAAAATGTTTTAAAAAAAGAGCCACATAAGAGCAGTGAAGCAGGGCGGGAACACAGCCGGGGCCTGGTGGCCGAGACAGGAATTGAAAAGGGGACAATCAGCAAAGTTCCATCAATAAGCTGACATCTGAACGTGGAGCAGATGGAAGTGACCGGGTGGCCGCGCGACAGTTGCCAGATGGGGGTGCGCCAGGGCCGGGAACAGCAGCTGCAAAGGCCCCGCGGCGGGCGCACGTGTGATGTGCTGGAGGGAACAGCAAGAAGTCGAGGGGGGACAGGGAGAGGTCACGAGGTCAGGGATGCTGCGGGAGGGGCTCCTGATCCTGCTGGAAGTCCGGTGCCTACGCCCGCCAGCAGCACTTTTTCCCTGCACACCATGGAGTCCCTCCCTCCTCTGCTGCCCCAGCCGGTTGCCCCTGGGGGTTAGTCCTGCCCCCCACCCCCCGCCCCCCGGAAACGAGGGGCGGAGAGTTACAACCTTCTCCCATTTGTGGTGGAAGAATAACCTGGAAATATCTGGGAAGCAGAACCCACAGCCGCTGTAGCATCCTGTGACGCATGTGAGCACAAACACTAATAATCAGCACATTGTTTCATTCTGTTGGGTAAATACTGATCAGGCTGCGAAGATACCTGTAATTAACTGGGGCTTGGGGGGGTGGGGGGGCAAGGCTTCCTTTGCTTCCTGTAGCTTTGGCTCCCGGTTGCCTTGAGGCCACCTGGGAGGAATCGCTACCAAAGCTGGTGTCCCTTTGCTGCCAGGTAGCTTGTCGGAGAGGCTGCTGACCGCGGCTTAGCTCAGGGTTGGAGGCTAATTCTACACCTGGAAAACTGGATTAACAACCAGATCTCATCACTAACAAATAACGGAATGAGGTTCAGGCTGAGTAGCTGTGCAAAGCCATTACTTGGTTTAACAGAAAGTGCAGGGTGTGCTCGGAGAGCAGAGTGTGGGTTCTCACCGTGTGCACATGTGCGCACGGGTGTTCTGGGGGGGCCTGCAGGAGAATCTGGTTTAACAGCTTTTATTTTTTTCTTAGAGAGAGAGAGACAGAGAGAGAGAGACAGCGTGAGCAGGGGAGGGTCAGAGAGAGAGGGAGATACAGACTCTGAAATGGGCTCCAGGCTCTGAGCTGGCAGTCAGCACAGAGCCCGACGCGGGGCCCGAACCCACGAACCGCGAGATCATGACCTAAGCGAAAGTCGGACGCTCAACCGACTAAGCCACCCAGGTGCCCCAGGAGAATCTGGTTTAATTTCCCACCTGTCTGACCTGGGCAGGCTCATCCCCATTTTAGGGGTGGAGGGGACTGGGGTTCAGAGAGAACTCTCTGCCCGTGGTGGCACAGTGAAGGAAAGAGCCGAGGTCCAAATTCAGGGACACCTCCCTGCAAGACAACCTGAGGGTGGTTTTGCAAAGAGGGCGGGACAGTTGTAACATTCCCTCC
>NW_027533280.1:968646-969965 GCF_008692635.1 Crocuta crocuta | reverse complement strand
GAGGACCCCCATCCCCTGTGCACAGAGAAAACCTCCCTCTAGCTCCGTCAGCAGCCCCAGCCGCGCAGGGCTGAGCTCTGCGGGTCCCAACCGCCCCTTACCGGCCTCCTGGAGGTTGGCGATCTGCGCCCCCCGTCTCTGGTTCGGCGTTGGGCGTCGTGTGCGCAGGCGCGCCCTCTAGCGCCGGTGGTCGGGAATGCACGGCGCGGAGCCGCCTCCTGCAGGCGGGCGCACCTGGGGGCGCACCTGGGGCCGCACCTGGGGGCGCACCTGGGGCCGCAGCGCCGGAAGGAGCCGCCGCCCAGCCTCAAGGCCCGGCCTTCCCTCTCTGTGTTCTCACCCCTTTCTACGCCCTCTTTATGTTCTTTCCTGCTCTGCCCTCCCCCGCCACTTCTAATACTCTATTTCAATCAATGGTCCCTGCCCCCCCAAAACGCACAAGTGTGCAGAATTCAGCTCGAAATATTAAAATTCAGCGGATCACAGGCCGTCTTCGCAGTTGGTCTAAAAGAGGCGTGGCCATGTTGGGGCCTCAGCAGGGCTGTGCTGATGTAAAGAGAGGGTCGGGCCACCTCAGTCTCCCCGACCCCCACCCACATTACTGAATATAGAGTAATAAATAAACACAAGTCAGCATGGGATTTCCAGATCTGCGGTGTATTTTCAGTACTCACATTTGAATAAGCACATGCTCTTGAGTTGTAGAAGATTTTATATGTAAGTTACAGAACGCAGGATCGGGACCGTCATTCCCAGGGCGACAGAGGGGATGCGGACCGTCGGCGGTGCGACGAAGGTCGGCTCCGCTCACTCTTATCGGTGGGACCCTGTCGCTGGACATGTGGCCATGTCTAGGGACATAACACGACACGCTGGAGCTGATTCTGACCAGGACCGCAGGGGCCCCACTGGTTTCCCCAGAGGGAAGCATCTGGCTTCATGTGTCCCGTGTCCAGTGCGCGCGAGTGTGAATGCGCATGTGTGCGCATGCGTGTGTGCAGGCGTGGGCGTGCGTGCATGTGCGTGTGGACTGGGGCGTGTGCCTGTGTGCGCGTGCGTGTGCTGCATGGTTGTGTGCATGTGTGTGCAGGCGTGAGCGTGCATGCACGTGTGTGTGGATATGTGTGCGTGGGCCTTGCGTGCGTGTGCATGTGTGTGGGTGTGCGTGCACGCGGAGGGCGGGCAATGAGTGCTGTGTCCCCGGGTTTCTGGTAACAGCGGTGGCTGCCTGAGCGGCACCGCGAAGGTGGCTGCGCCCTCCCTGAGCGCAGCCCCTGCGGGAATGAGTGCCGACTCCCTGCCTGCGGCGGGGGTGGGGT
>NW_027533280.1:967069-968040 GCF_008692635.1 Crocuta crocuta | reverse complement strand
GCCCTGACCAGCTCTGGGGCCGGGCGTCTGGGTCGGGAGCGACTACCGGGCTATCCCGATTCTGCGTGAGGAATACACAGGAAATGTGGGAGTCGGCATGAAGGATGAAGTGGGCGCTCGAGGGGCGGGGGCGCTGACGGCTGGCCAGGGCGCAGCTTTCCCACCTCGGCCCAGATGTTTGTGAGACTCAAGGATGCTTTTGGCGGCGGCGCGCAACGAAACGATGCTTGGGCAGGTCAAAGGCAGGACTCTGCTGCGTACAGTGCGGGGCAGGGCCCCTGGGGGACCTAGGACGGGTAGCAGGAAGCTGGGGTGCAGGGGGCAGCTGGGGCGCAGGGGAGGCTGGGGTGTAGGGGACAGATGGGGGGCAGGGACAGCTGGGGCGCAGGGGCAGCTGGGGCGCGGGGGGCAGCTGGGGCGCAGCCAGCAGGGAGGCTTAGTGAGGCTCCGGGGGCTCCCTGTGACCTGGCAGCGTGAACATTTCGTGGGCTCCGGGGCAGAGGGCCTGTCTCAAGTGGCTTGATGCCTGGCCCCGGGGACGGGACGTAAGGAGGTACATCGTGGCCTGGGAGCCCCGTGCGGGAAGGGCTGTAACTTACTCAAGGAGGGCAAGGGACCCTCCTATTACTGAGGCCTCAAAAGTAGGTCAAGACAGCATCAAAACAAAAACAAGAACAATAAAAAACCAAAACACAAGCAAACAAACTGTATTACACCGTCCATTACTTTAGAGAACCATGGGCTTTCTCATCGGACGGAAAGCTTCCAGAACCTTCCAGAGCAGCTCCTCCGGGGCATCCGTGTCCTGCCGGAATAGCTGAGCCAGTGGACAGATCACCTCCCTGTTCCCCAGCGGAGGAGGGCGAGGCACAACGTTGGAAGGTTTGGTTGGAAGACATGCAGGGGACACGCCACGGGTCCGTGTCCTCCCTCCCGCGTCCGTGGCCGGTGGCGTGGCTGGTGAGGCAGCC
>NW_027533280.1:966363-966959 GCF_008692635.1 Crocuta crocuta | reverse complement strand
CGTTGTCATTCGCGCTCCCGCCGCGGTGCCGCGGCCGGCGTCTCCCCGGGTTGTCGCTGCCCTAACATAATTACTGTGCCAAACAGCTGTTGTCGAACACAGCGCTGTGGGCTTAGCCACGCCTGATTGGCTTCTATTAATTCCATTCATAAATCATGCATTAAAGTGGCTGCCGCTCAGAGGGCTGCGGCGGCACCTGGGGACGGTGGCACAGCCGCCGCAGTTTCCGTGCAGGGGAGGAAATTGCCGGAATGTTGTCCATCTCCCTGTCGGCTGCTCCTTGGCGGGGTTCAGCTCTGCTCCGTGCTCTCCGAGGCTCTTGCCCTGCTTCCTCCCCGGTCATCTGTCCCCACCTTCTCCCTCCCAAGCGCTGGCTTCCCCACCTGCCGAAGGACACAGCAGACAGCGGGCTCCCCTAACCTGTACCGTCCGGGGCCCCGGGGCTCAGAGTCAGGAACGCGCCAGGCCTGGCTTGGGTGCTCCGGATGGGGGCGGGGGTCCCCGTGTGTCTGCGGCTGAGGGTGACCACGTGCAATCAGGCCCGGATCCAGGACGGGGAGAATCAGCCACCGCCCTGCTGCGTTCTCTCCCAGCTC
>NW_027533280.1:914692-966192 GCF_008692635.1 Crocuta crocuta | reverse complement strand
GGGGGGTGCCCGGGGGGGGGGGCTTCTGTTTTCTGTGCTTCTGGTTGGAGAAAGAGACAGACACAGACAGACAGACAGACAGACAGAGAGCTGCTCCATCGCCGGTACCTCTCAGCCCCTCCCTACAACGTGCATCTCTCGGAGGGTCTCCCTGTCACCCTCACTCATATCTCCTGAAGGAGCAGCTTCCTCAGCTTCTTCTAGAAGTTTCTTCCTGCGTATTCGGTGCAACCCGGGCAGGTCCCAGCAAGACCTGGTGGCACTTGGGGCAGAAATGACCCCCATGGGCCTGTCCTGCATGAGTGGAGCCGAGTTTCTCGGCCAGCCCAGGGCAGCCTGACACCAGACGGCTCTGGCGGGTGACAGCAACTCGGGCTCCCCGGGGGCCCTTAGCGGGGAGAGACCCTGGGAGGCTCATGGCCATCAAGGGCCTTTAGTGACTTTTCCCAGCGCTCCAGCCACCAAACTGCATTCAGCAGCAGGTGCACGGCCAGTACTTCCCGAGAGGTGGCTGCTTCACCGGACACTTGGATTGGGAATATTTGTTCCTCCACTTGCTCTTGAGAAATGCAACCTTGGCTTGAGAAAAATACACTTCTCACGTACTTACAATTCCAACAGCGGCATTTTTGGCTCGTGGGATTGAATGCTGTGTAAATTGTCCACCCCACTGCACCGTTCAGGAACATTCTTCCCTAATGAGGCATTCAGCGATGAGCACAATAGCAATGCCAGTGTTTTCCTCCAGCTACAGTGTCTGTCAGTAAATAACCAGAATAATAATAACGAGCATTTTATTCAGCGGGGCTCGGGGTCAGCTCTGACCCTGGAGATGTGCTACGCCTCATGCTCTGGGCTTCCTAATGACGCTCACAACTCGGCAGCACGGACAGGGCTGCAAAGTCCCTGGTCAGGGCGCCGCGGCCAGTTTGCTGGGCGTCACGGACAGCTCGCTGCCCTCTCTGAGTTTGGACTCATCAGCGACGAAACGCGGGGCTTAGTCCCAATCAGGGGCTGCGAACCCAGCCATTCACGAGCTGAACATACTGCTTTTGAATCCCACATACATTTTCCTCTTCCTTAGGGACGTTTCAAGCTCAGTTAATAACTTGGAAGGGGACAGAAGGAGACAAAGGAGCCTTGTGTTTTGACCACGTGCAACGGGCTGTACCTTCAATGTCTCAGATACCCTGGGGGTGGGGGGGGACAGGAGATGTGCGACAGACAGCATCACAGCTACAAAATTATCCTCGGGATTCCCTCCCGGGTCCCACCTGCCCTGTGTGTCTCCTGGCGAGGCTGCGGCACTGCTGAGCTGGGCTCTGTCCCCACCCGCCCCCCTCCGTGGACCTGGCGGTGCCGGGATCATGAGCACAGAAGGCGGAGCCGGTAGAAGTCAGGGGTGTTGACTTGCGGCGCAAGGTGCTCCGTGCGGCTCACGGTGCTTCACCCACCGCAGTCCGATTGGCTTTGCAAGACGCTTGGGGCGGGCAGGACACGTGGCACCCCTGGATTTTACAGGTGCGGCAGCCGAGCAGCTGTGGCCCTGCAGCGACACTGTGGGCCGAGGGGTGTCTGGGTGGGAGTCCGTCCCCTGCCTCTCCAGGCGCCGTGCTGCTCCTTCAGGACTCACAGTGAAGACGAGTCGCTGTCCTGGGGTGCAGGAGAGCGAGGCCGCCCAGCGGTGCCGCCCAGGGCAGCGGGGGACCCCGCGCCGCCCCCGTGCCGTCCATGACCTGCTTTGGCCGCAGGAAGGGCTGGGGCTGCTCTCAGGGATGCAAGTCAGAGAAAACCTCAAGCTCCCTCGAGTGGAGGCTCTTCCCCTGCGACTCTGCCTGAAAGCGGGTGCAAAACCCATCAATCCCAGCCCAGCGAGGAGGAGGGGGAAGGCGCACCGGGCCTGGAGGGAGGGTGACGTGCTTCACGCGGCCCTGAAACCACAGGGTCCCAGCGCGTCTGGCTCAGATCAACGCGCGTCGCGGGGCGCAGCGCGGCCAGCGTGGCGTCAGGGGCGCGGGAAGAGGGGCGCAGAGAGCTGCTTCGCAGGGTGGCCCCGAAAGTTTGGGAGCAGGTGCTGAACTGAGTGCATTTCATCCGGGTAATGTGCGCGCGCCGTTTACTTTATCGCTGTGCGTCCCGAGACCAGAGACCAGGCTCCCCGGTGCGGGCCGCCCCGCGGTGGGCGCGCGGGGGGACCCCGCTCCGAGCAGGGAGGGGGTTACGTTCCGCTCCCCGTTGCCGGAGGAAGCGCTCGCCTCTGAGACGCTGTGGAGGTGACGCTCGGCTGTTCAGCTGAGAAACGGCCTGGGGCCGGCCGTGCACCACTCGCCAGCTATGTCGATCCCGGTCTTTGCGGTAAACTCTCCAGGCGCCTAAAATGCAGCCACGGCCGCTCCCTGAATGGTACCCTCTCAGCCCGGCCGGGGGGGATTGCTTAATGAAATCTCTACTTTCACCGGGCAGGGAAACCAAGGCGGAAGGCGTTCTGAGCGGGGCGTAGCCCACGGTGGCTCCAGGTCAGGAACAGTCTGCGCTGCGTGTCAGCCTGGTTCTGAGAAAGGGCGGATATTTCTCAACTGGAAAGCAATTATTTCATTCACAGTTGGTTAATGGGGGTTGGAGCTTTTTGCGGGGGTCACTTACCAGGCTGACGGAAGGAAATTTCAGGGACTATTTTCCTTATGAATTTCTGGCTGACGGTGGTATAGGACTGATGCACCCCTTCCATGGGATGGAAAGACGTCAGCCGGATTCCCAGACGCCTCTAATTAAATTCCACGCACCGCGCTTTGGCTGCACCGGCTGTCTTCTTTTATTGCAACTACTCATCCCATAAATGTAGGTGAGAGCCTTGGACTGTAAGTGAAAACATCCACTTTTGTGAGTGTGTTATGAGAACACACACGGATACCTGCACAGACTCACAGGGGCAGGGAAAGCATTGGCAAATTGCGCTGGAAAAGACAGGGCACTCGGGTGCCATTTTGTTTCCCTCTTTTTTTTTTTTTTAAATGTTTTATTTATTTCTAGGAGAGAGAGAGAGAGAGACAGCGTGAGCAGGGGAGGGTCAGAGAGAGAGGGAGTCACAGACTGAAACAGGCTCCAGGCTCTGAGCTGGCAGTCAGCACAGAAACCGACGCGGGGCTCGAACCCACGAACCGCGAGATCATGACCTAAGCGAAAGTCAGATGCTTAACCGACTAAGCCACCCAGGCGCCCCAACTTAGTTTCGCTCTTAAGTGACGCAAGCGATGCTGTGCCCTTTGTATCGTTGGGACCCCAAGGAAGGATCACCCAATCCCAGAAAGCATTCTCTTGGAATCTCGCAAATAGAGTCTCAGTTTCTTTGCCTCCCGAGTCTACCTTGCCTTAGCGCCAAGTAACAGAAAGTTCACCTAAAAGAGGTCAAACAAGAGAGGTTATTATGCCATACACCAAGAAGTCTGAAGTTGGGCGGTTTGGGGACTGGCTTGGGGGGGTTCTTCCATATTTTGAAGAAATCCAGACTTTCTCTGTCCTCCTGTACTCTCCACAGTATATGTATGGTATTTAGTCTTGTTCCCTCCTGGTCACAAGATGGCTATCAGAGCTCCTACCATCACATCCTCATCCATACACATACAAAGGTAGGAAGAAGGCGAGTTTTGTGTGTGTATGTGTGTTTGTCGGGCAGTGGGGTTGGTGGTGGGGAGCTCTGACAGAGGTGAACCATCCTGTGTGTCTCTTTTTTTTTTAAGAAGGAAACTTTAGGGGGCGCCTGGGTGGCTCAGTTGGTTAAGTGCCTGACTCTTGATTTCCGCTCAGGTCAGGATCTCACGGTTCGTGGGTTCAAGCCCCGCATCAGGCTCTGCACTAATGGAGCCTGCTTGGGATTCTCTCTCCCTCTCTCTCTGCCCCTCCCTCTCTCTAAATAAATAAATAAATAAATAAATAACCTTTTTTTAAAAAAGGAAGGAAACTTTATGGAAACCCCATCTTGGGTCACAGCGCATCTACGAAGAGCCCGGCCAAGTGCATCGGTACCTGCCCCTGTCACGGGTGGGGCCCTCAGCGCTGCGGGGGAGGCGNGTGCACAGCCTGCCGCCGAGGGCCCCCCCCCGTCCGCAGGCCGCGGAGTGGTCGCGGTGTGGCTCACACAGCCCCCCAGGGAGGCGTCTTGCCCGGCCCCAAGCTTCCCCGCAGCGCTGATCCTTCGACCCTGGGGCCGGGCCCTGTGGTCACCCCCGCGGTGTAGACGCGAAGACAGGCGTGGAGAGCTGGGTCACGTCCCCAGGTCACCTGCCGCGCAGGAGGGCCTGCTGCTGGCCCCTGGGGTTCTCTGCGCATGGACTCCCCCAGTTCGTAGGAAGGCTGAGGGCACTGCGGACACCAGGAGAAACTGACAGCGAGTTTATCCCTCACCTGAGAGCCTCCTGAAGGGGGCCGGGTGGGCACAGCCAGGCCGGGGCCGGGCGGCCAGGGTGGGCCGGCCTTCCTCACAGCTCAGCCGCAGGCCTGGGGAAGGCTCCCACACGGCTGGGGGTGTGCAAGGCTTGACTTCCCAGGGGCGTCAAGGGAGGCAGGACAAACTGGTTTCCTCAGGGGTTGTCCAGATGGGAGGCTGACGCCCCCACTTCCGAATCCTGGCTGAGAATCCCCACCCCGGCCTGGGCTTCTCACCGGGCACGCAGGTGGCCCGGCCGGTGCTGGGGCAGACTCTGTGTCCTGTAGCCTCCCTCAGGATGGCGGAGGGGCATCGATGGCTCCGGGGAGGGGGTGCTGGTGCGTGAGGGGGCTCCCACTAGTCCCTGCCTCCCACCGGGGGTGATGAGCACTGGGCCCACCGGGTGGAGGTCTCAGCTCAGACTAAGGGACACGGCAGGGGCTTGGCGATGGTGGCCCAAGGGCTGGCTGTTTCTCATAAGATGCAAAGTAGAAAATCCCCTTTCTGTAATTTTCTATTGGGTTAGCTCATCTTTCAGCAGAGAATTCCACAAAGCCCACCAGCTCAGATGCTCTTAACTCAAGGGCGCCTGGGTGGCTCAGTTGGTTGAGTGTCCGTCCAACTTTGGCTCAGGTCATGATCTCATGGTTCGTGGGTTCGAGCCCTGCATCGGGCTCTGTGCTGACAGCTCAGAGCCTGGAGCCTGCTTTGGATTCTGTGTGTGTCTCTCTCTGCCCCTCCCCTGCTCACACTCTGTATCTCTCTCTGTCTCAAAAGTATATAAGAAAACATTAAAAAAAATAAAACAGATGGTCTTAACTTGAAAGTCACTGTAACTGGGTTGCGGCCGGTGGAAACTCATTAGGAAAACATTTGATGAGCCAAGAAAAAGCACCAAGTTAACAATATCAGTACGACTGATGAGCACGGTGATCGAAAATGCTTTAAGGAAAAACAAGAGCAGCAGCTTGGGGCCCAGGCTCCACCTGCCCTGACAAGGTCATGACAACTTAGCGTCACTCACGTCAAACGCCCGATCCCTGACATTTGTCGGCGTCATTGGAACTGTCTTCCGTGTGAATTTGTTTCTTGGTCACATGTCTGATGCCTCACACTTTTTCACAAGCGAAGACTCCGTGTTCCCTCTGAAAGTCAGGACTGAAGAGGCTTTGGTGCATCTCTCCTCCGAGTGCCAACGGGGTTTGCTGCAAAAGAGAGAAAACAGATAGAGTGAAACCTTCGACTGTGACGAACTTGTTCTGCGCGTGTCCTGCAAGACAAGCAAACATTTCCAATACATTTTAACTTGATAAACAAGCCGTGTCTTGCAATACAAGTCTTAGCTGATGCTGAATGTCACATGATCACAACTGAGCCAATGGGTCTTCTCTCTCTCTCTCTCTCTCTCTCTCTCTCTCTCTCTCTCTGCAGGATTGTGGGTGATCGTCTCCCATGCTCAGATGCTCAGTCTTATGTCGTGGTGTCTGGAAGAAAGCAGTGATTTTTCAGGACGGTGGAAGGTGCCCCAAACTGGCACTGGTGTGTTTTCTGTCACGTCAAAGCACCTGTGGACAGTCCTTTGCTCTTCCAGACAAGAGTGAGCTTAGCAAGGCTTTGCTTCCTTCTAGGTCAGGCCTCTGCAGGTGCGGACCCTTTCCTCTGCTGCCTCATTGCTGGTTACATGAAATATAGTCTATGACAGGAGAGTATTAATACTGTGCTGTAGTCCACATCCGTGTGAGTGTATACAGTGGCCCCCATGCAGAGAAAGGTTCCACGGACCCAATAGATAGCAGGGATTCCGTTAGTGATGGTGAAAACCATCCCACGTGATAACCCTCCTCTCTCTAGTCTCCCTCGCACCAGCCTCGAAGGTTTCCAAAGGTAAGTGCAGGCTAATTTATTTTTCTTTATACTTTGTGTTTTCTTTATCATTTTGTGTTCCGTGACAGAATCATAATCATTTTTATATGAATCTGTTTGGGTTGTGGAATGAATCATCTGAGCTTCCATTACCTCTTATGGGGAAATTCACTTTGCTATACAAGTGCTTTGGATTACAAGCGTGTTTCTGAAACAAATTATGCTCACAAACCAAGGTTTTTACTGCATTCCCCAAGTTGAGGTGGGAGCTTGCTTTCACTACTCAGCACTTGGCACACTCTGCTTCCATGGGATCTGTCAGCTTTTCTGGAAGAATCCATCTTTAATCTCTTGCTTAAATACTCAGATCCAAGGTTAAGAAAACCACAGGGAGAGGTTGTCCAGGCTGTGGGGCCGGGGCCGCGAGGTTGCTCTGTCTGGATGTGCAGTGACTGCTCTGCTGTCTGGTGCCCCGTACAAGCTGGTTTCACTGCCCCCTGCTTGCTGTCACCCCCGGCACCTCCCACCAGGGCTTCTCCTCCGCGATGTTAGGTGGGTTTCTGTGCAGAGGCAGAAAGGCAGGGGAGGTGCTCCCCACAGCTCCCCCTCACCCTGCACCCCTCCCTGCGTGGGCTCCTCACCCCTGCCAGACTGACCTGGACACGTGTCCAGACACCATTTGACCCCCCGCAGGATCTGTCAAAGCGCACTTTCCACCGGGCACCCTCCCTCACCGCTTTTGTGCAAATCAGCATTTGCTTCTGTTATTATAAAAACATCTTTTTTCTTTAAAAATCTTAACTTTTTGGGGGGCGCCCGGTGGCTCAGTCAGTTAGGTGTACAACTCTTGATCTCAGCTCAGGGTCAGGTCACAATCTCATGGTTTGTGAATTTGAGTCTTGCATCAGGCTCTGTGCTGACAGTGCAGGGCCTACTTGGGATTCTCACTTCCTCTCTCTTTACCCCTCCTTGCTCTCTCTCTTTCTCTGTCTCTCAAAAATAAATAAATGGAGGCACCTGGGTGTCTCAGTCTGTTAAGCATCTGACTTTGGCTCAGGTCATGATCTCACAGTTCATGAGTTCGAGCCCCACATCAGGTTCTGCACTGACAGCTCAGAGCCTGAAGCCTGCTTCAGATTCTGTGTCTCCCTCTTTCTCTGCCCCTCCCCAACTCACACTTTCTCTCTCTTTCTCTCAAAAATAAACACTAAAAATAAATAAATAAATAAATAAATAAACTTTTAAAAAAATCCTAACTTTTTCTTAAATAAATTTCTCCCAACAGAAAACCTTGAATCACCTTCATCGATGGAAAACGAGTATTGTTTGGCCCAAATAGCAGGCAACTGAAAACTGTCATAAACACAGAGGAGGTTATTAAATTCTAGCTTGTTCTCAGAGCCTGAGCTTGAGGCCTGGTTTCTCTTTGATAAAAGGAAGATTTTCAAGGAACCTATCAGCAGGAAAGTAAGATATTTTTTTTTAGTGTAATCAGAGGACTTGGAAGAGAATCAAAAATAAAAATCTTTATTGAATCCATGTCTTCATCAAAAGTGAGGAGACAAAAGCTTGACTCAGAAGCCCAGCTATTTCCAGAGAAGTGGGGGGCTCCTGTTTCCTTGTGAATGTCAAGAGGCTTCCTCTTTATGAAAGAGGCCGGAAAATGGGGCCCCGCGGAAACCAGCAGCATGAATCGCTCAGCCAGAGTAGCTCGTGGTCCCCGCAGGTACTTGAGGGGGAGACCCCAGCCCCACATGTGCTAAATCTGCAGAACACGGGCCTGATACTATGCTCCGTCTCGGCGAGAACGGGGGTCTTAACAATTTCCCCTCATGCAGGCACGGGGCATGGACGGAGAGGTGGCCACAAGGTCAGATCAAGGTCAGTGGTTCCAGTTCTTCCTGCTCTTCTGAGCCTGGATGAACAAACAAAAGGTGGTGTGGGGGGTACCCCTGTCTTTGAGGAAAATGTGGGCAGCTCATGCGGCCCCCAGAGCAAATTGGAAAAGGCAGCCGCGGTGTCCTCCGTCTAAACTCGGCGGACTCTCCCTAGTAGAAACTTGCGAAATTGCATTATTTGTCTGGAGTCTTTTATGCCATACGATCTATTGATGAACATAAACGGGAAAATAAAATTAAAGTCGTGTGGAAGATTAAAGCTGGCTTGTACTAATGAGAGACATCTGTTTATTCCTGTTTGGTAAATGTGCATTCACCCACTAGACAGGATTTTTTTCTTTTTGAAGTTAGACATAAAAGTTTAGAAAAAAAAGAAGTAAAACCAATCAAAGATAGTTGCCAGTATTCTGGGAAAATGGACAGACTCAAGGCCAAGTTCAGTTAGAAGAGCCATAGTTACAGCAAGGATCTGGAATGTTACTTCACAGTTTCTGATGCACTTGTTTGCATTTAATCTTCAAATGCTCAGAATCAGGCTCGCCCAGACCATCCTTCATTTGTCTATTCGACAGGAATTAATTGTATGTCTTCCATGAGCCCGGTGGTGTGCTTGCTGGGGACAAATTAATGAATAAGCCAGACACGGGCCCTGCCCTCGGGGACACTGTGGTGTGTCAGATGTGGCAAGTGTGGATTAATAACACTTAGTGGCTAACAGTGACCTAGGCTTTACCGGGCAATGGGCACTTTCCTAAGGGCTTTTCCAATGTATTTAATTATAAAAATCCTTTGATAATTCTAAGAGGTAGCAGCTTTTATTATATTTGTCCCCATAACATGGACGAGCAAAATGAGACTCAGGGAGATTAGGAAACCAGCCCAAGGTCACACAGTAGGCGTCAGGAAGCAGCCAGTGCCGTGAATCATCAAGCAGGACAAGGCAGCAGAAATCTGGACAAAGGATGTAAGGGGGGTTGTGGGTGTCCTGACGTCTTGCGCGGTGGGTTGGAGGAAGAGAGCGGGGCCGGGGGGAGGCAGGGTGCTGGAGGGGAGGAGGGGGGCAGGCATGAGATCCGAGGACTGCGGGCCCTGGACGCCGAGGCGAGAAATCGAGAGCTGTCCTCACGATGGTGACAGCCTGATGGCGATTACGAGCAGGGCGCCGTGAGGTGCTTCCTGCTCCAACAGGTCCCTCAGCTGCTGCGGTGAGACGGGGAGGCAGCTCTGAGGGGGGTCCGAACCGAGGACGTGACCCGGCCCGGAGGCACCACTGCAGTGTGGGAGCAGTCCGAGGTTCAGGTTCAGATCCTGATGTCGGCGAGGAGGGTGGGGTGCAGGTTCAGGCTCACTCTGCAGGTAGAGCTCACAGCACGTGTAGACAGTCTGGGAGTGAGAGAAAGAAGACAGGAGGAGGGTGACCCCCGGGTGTGGACGATGGTGCCGTTACTGAAGGGAGGAGCTCTGGGGAGGAGCCCGAGGTTCCAGGTTTAGGAAGTCATGGCCTAGAAACTTGTGTCTCTGAATGTTAGAGGGCGGCTTTGATATTAAAACACTTGATTTGCAGCAAGGCCAGGAATGTGGTTATTAACAGTATTTTCTGGAAAATGATGGTGACAATGATAGTGATGATGGTGATGATGATGGTGTTGGTGATGGTGATGATGGTGATGGTGGTGATGATGGTGATGGTGGTGATGATGATGGTGACGATGATGATGATGGTGATGATGAAGGTGATGGTGATGATGATGGTGATGATGATAATGTTGATGATGGTGATGGTGATGATGGTGATGAAGGTGATGGTGGTGATGATGGTGATGGTGATGATGGTGATGATGATGATGATGATGATGATGATGAAGGTGATGAAGGTGATGGAGATGATAATGTTGATGATGGTGGTGGTGATGATGGGGATGAAGGTGATGGTGGTGATGATGGAGATGATGATGATGTTGATGATGGTGGCATGAAGGTGATGGCGATGGCGGTGGTGATAGTTATTACTTACACTGCTCACCCTGTGACCAGCTCTACTCCATGCTATTTACATATATGAGCTCATTTAATCCTCACAACAAACTCATGAGGTAGATACTGTCATTACCGCCTCTTGACAAATGAAGGCATTTGAGTCCAGAGAGGGCCAGCATGTTGCTCATGGTCACTCGGCCAGCAGGGGCTGCCAGCAGGATCCGAACCCAAGGCTGGGGTACCATCATCCGTGTTTATTCACCACCCAAAAATGGTTCATCCAGGGCAGCAGGTTTTGGGTAAAACATTTTGTTCAAAGGAGGCAAAAGGTCATCTTTGATAAGTTTCTGAAACGTCCAAATTACAGGAGCTATAAAAAGAAACGTGCCTTCAGGAATTCAGATGTTACTGACCTGGACGCTCCAATGGCTCCAAGGAGAGGGCGGGTGTTACCCAGGCAGAAGAGGGTCCGCTTTGGGTCTAAATATATTTCAGCTAAACAAGATTATGCACAAACAGCATCGAATGTGAAAAATGAAGACATTGTATTTCCTCCGACACCTGTCTCCTCCTCCATCCTGGGGCTCAGGTAATCTCTGCCTTGGGGGGAACCCTCCCTGACCTTGGGGGTTTTCACACCTGCGTGTGGGCCTGCGGGGAGCACAGAGACGTGCCGTTTCCACAGTTCACAGGGCAGCTCCGTCCTCAGAGCGTGCTGCGGCCTGGGCTGCCGTGGTCAGGAGAGCTGCTCGCATTCTCTGGGGCCGGTTACAGCTCCCGGTCCCCTTCCCTTCCCAGCTCGGCCTCTGTGCTGGGCGGCTGGTGTGCAAGCCGTGTCCTTTAGTCGTGCTTCTGGCCTCGGTGCCGGACGGGGGGCTTGGGCTGGAACACAAGGGTGGAGGCACAGGTGAGTAGACCGCGGGCCTCGGGGCTTCCTTACACCTGCCGATTCTTCCCACCACTGAGGCCCCCAGGCTGGATACTAAATAATAATCAATGATGCCCGTGATGAGCAGGACAATGACCCTGAAGACGTTCACATCCCGATCCCTGGACCCTATGACCTGGTTACCTGACGTGGCCGAAGGGACTCTGCAGGCGTGATTAAGTTAAGGGTCTAAGATGAGAGGTGCGCCCGGTGGCCATGCCAGCCCACATGTCTCTGTGAAGAGAGGACAGCGGCCGGAGTCAACAGGGATGTGGTGCCCGAAGCAGGGGTCGGAGAGGTGGCGGGACCGAGGAAGGCGGGCGGCGGCTGGAAGCTGGAAGGGAGGAAAACAGGCGCTCCCGCCCCTGGAGCCTCTGCAAGGCACGCGGCCCTGCAGACTCGTTTCAGACTTCCAAGCTTCCTGCACCGGGCTGTTTGAAGCCACTAAGTTTATATTAATTTGTTACAGCAGCAGCAGCAGCTGCAGCCGCCGCAGCAGCAGCAGCAGCAAGAAATGGATACGCCGCCCGTTGGTGGTGGGACCACGTTCTTGTGGTCGCTGGGCCGTGCATCTTTCAGGGCCTCCCCGCCTTGGGTGGCCCAGCAGGCGCCACGTACCTAGATTCCACCTTTCCCCGTGTCACTCACTCTGAGAGCCTGTTACTGGGTGGCCCTCCTGAGTGCGGACCTTGCCTTCCCGTTGCCGCCGCTGGGTCTGAGAGGCGGGCCGGGCCGGCTGTTTCTCGACAGTTTCCTAAAAGCCTTGCAAGGGTGCAGCTGTGAGGTTTGCACCGGCGTGAGGAGAGGGAGCTGGGGAGGGGCGTGGGGGCTGAGAGAAGCATTGGAAGTGGTTGGAGACCAGAGGCTGTTTGTTGCCACATCAACACTACTGTCCAATTTCTGCCGTAGAACTTGAAGGCGAAACATTTTAATCCAAACTTGGCTTTTAAAAAAATTTTTCAGTGTTATTTATTTTTGAGAGAGATTGACACTGTGAGCAGGGGAGGGTCAGAGAGAGAGGGAGATACAGAATCCGAAGCAGCTCCAGGCTCTGAGCTGTCAGCACAGAGCCCGACGTGGGGCTCGAACTCACAGAGATCATGACCTGAGCCGAAGTCGGACGCTTAACCGACTGAGCCACTCAGGCGCCCCCAAACTTGTCTTTTAAAAAACCCTATTTGCAAAAGCTGAAGTCAGAAGCTGGAGGCGCATACAGCTGGTCATCTGGGTTTGTGACTTTTAATTAGCCAAGCGTGCGATGCATGTGCCTAACCCCCCGCACCTGTAAGCGTGACTGTCCTTGGAAATAGGGTCCTTGCAGATGGAGTCGGGTTGAGACGAGGTCCTGGAGCAGAGCCCTGAGTCCAGTGCTCGCAGCACAGACACACGGGGAAGACGGCCGCGTGAAGACGGAGGCAGAGACGGAGCGATGTGCCCACAAGTCAAGGAGCTCCAGGCACCAGGCGGGCCCCCCGGAGGCCTGGGCAGGTGAGGCAGGACTCCTCCCTAGAGCCCTCGGGGGAGCACGGCCCTGCCCACACCTTGATTTCAGAGTCTGGCCTCCAGCGCTGCGAGAAGGCATTGCCGTGGTCTGTGGCGGTTTGCACGGCCGCCCTAGACACTGGCCACGGGCCCCAGCCGCCCTCGCAGAGCCACGGCCCGGGGGAAGAAGTGGGCGCGCACACAGGGATTTGTCCCAGAAAGGCCACAGCTCCGTCTTCGTGGATGGCTTTCCAGCTTGGCAGTCTAGGTCGTGCGTTTGGGTGAGGCTGCGACCCCCAGAACCCAGCTGGCCTGGACGTGACACGCTGGGGTCACTTCACAGCAGGCTGCGCGCCCTGAGGCCCATGCCATCGGCGTCTCCTGGGGCCCTGACATTGCCCGCAGTTAATGACGGCTCTTTCACCCAGGGAATCTACCCCAGGGGAAAAAAACTAAACCTTTTATGTCTGCACTCTGTTTGCTGTGAGATTTTCTTCCTTCTCTTCTCTCCATTGTTGGTTACCTCCCGAGAACCCCGCGTGAGTCTGTGTGTGCAAAACTCTAATTACCGTTCCCAGCATCGGCAGGCCGCTGTTTCTTCTCGAAAGTTGTATTTCTTGGTTGTTTTCCATCACAGCACAGAACAAGGCAGCTCTTGGCACAGGCGGGGCCTTCATTACCACTGAGGACTCCAGAGCCGCCGAGTGAGGCACTTTGAGCCCCCGCTGACTTTTAAGGGCCGAGGTGCATCCGTGCAGAAGGGGAGCCGAGATGTCGCGGCTGATTCCGGACCGGCTTTCACGCAGGTGCTTCATGTCGAGGGAGAGGGAAAGCCTGGGCTTGCTTTCCTCTGACGGTGGCTTTGACTGAGTGCACAAGGAATCTCGAGAGAGGGGTGCTCCCTGAGCCGAAGCTGGGGGACCTCCTTCTCACTGAACCCACTCTTTCCCCTCCTGCAAAACAAGAGTGTGGAGCCCCGTGTTGTAGGGAACACTTCTTTAGGGGCCAGGGAACCAAAGCCATTCCCCAGCCAGTTTGGAGAAGCCTTAAAAGTAACATCTTATTTTAATTTTGAAGTTTATTTGTTGAGAGAGAGAGAGACCATGAGCAGGGGAGGCACAGAGAGAGAGGGAGAGAGAATCCCAAGCAGGCTCCACACAGTCAGCGCAGAGCCTGATGTGGGGCTCGATCTCATGAACCGCGAGATCATGACCTGAGCCGGAATCAAGGGTCAGATGCTCAACAGACTGAGCCCCCCAGGCGCCCCACAACATCTTATTTTTTTAAGTGCTCACAAGGCACAACAGGATGTAAAAGCTCTGTGTCCATCCAGCAATCCAGAAGCCTCTTGAAATTGGCCAAATTCTGTCACCATTCGTGCATTTCGCCTCCTCCGAATAATCCTCGCCAGAACTGGCCTGAGGCGGAGCCTAAGAGAATGGCGCACAGTGTACTTTTATTTAAATGGACGTTCAAGTAAGTGCACATCTTCCCAGCTCCCTTCTGTGCCTTCCCTTTCATCCCATCCCCCCCCACCACGCTCGTGCTACCAACGCCTCTTGCACAGACTGGATGGAACCTTCTAACTGCTCCCCTCCCCCCTCCCAGCCCCTCAAATCCATTCTTTGCACCACAGCCAGTGGGATCCTCTTAAATGGGAATGTTCTCCTATACCCGTTTCTACTTCCTCCTCCCCGCTGTTCTGGGGTGTGTGTGTGGGGGGGGATCCAAACATTCACAGTCTTTCCCACCAAAGCCTGGCCCCCTCCCGCCCCGCCGCCCCTGCAGCCCTCCACACCGGCACCCCTGCTCTCCACGCTTGCCCCGGCTGCACTGGCCGTTCCTCTCTGTTCCTTCCCCTCCACCCTGAACATTCTCCACCTGCTGTTACCTGGCTGGCTCCGCTTCACCTTGCAGGGCCCTGGCGCCCGCTGTCTCTCTGAGGGAGGCCTGATCCTGCTCTACAGTGTCAGGCGCCCATGCTGATTTCCCCCAGGGCTGCCACCGAGGCCACACGCTGTCTGCGATGACAGGACCCTGAGAGCTGCCTCTGCCCGACGGTCCTTTCCTTACCTACTTCCTGCGAAGACGCGGTTCGTGTTCGCTCCACCCCGGGAGCTGGGGCCTCTAGGAGTGGGAGTGGGGTCTGGCCTCACCCAGCCTTTCTCACCGGGCGGCCAGTGCACGCATGCGCTGAACGTACGCGTGGACGAGTCGATGACCATGCCAGGCCCTCCACTAAGTGCTGGAGCAGGTGGGTGAGACGCCAGCGACAGCCTCGGAAGATTGATCACTGACGTGAGTATTGGCGGATACGTGTGCCCCGCTGGGGTGTGTCCGAGACAGGTGGGGACTCCGGGGGAGGGGGAGGGAAATGTCTCTGGGGGCAGCTTCCTCTGAGCCGCAGGGAGGACTGGCCAGCGCTGTGGTGACTATATTTGTTGGTTATGCGGATAGCATCTCTTCCTGATTTTCCTGGTATCAACTCAGGGTTTTTTTATTTTTTTAAAGTTTATTTATTTTTGAGAGGCAGAGAGACAGAGACAGAGACAGGGACAGAGACAGAGAGGAAGCAGGGGAGGGGCAGAGAGAGAGGGAGACAGAGTCTGAAGCAGCTCCAGGCTCTGAGCCGTCAGCACAGAGCCCGACGCGGGGCTGGAACTCACGGACCGTGAGATCATGACGGGAGCTGAACTCGGACGCTTAACCGACTGAGCCCCCCAGGCACCTCTCAACTCAGTTTTTATTCTCAGTCTGCGTGGCTACAGTGAGGCAGACCCAGGGTACCAGACGGCATGTGCCGGCCTCACTGTCATCTGAAGAGTAAGAGCAAGGACAGGACCTATTTCACTGGGTGGTTTGGGGGACTAAATGAGCCATGTTCTGCAATAGGCTAAGCAAGGGCCTGGGACACCTCATTACCTGTTAGTGTTGGAAGCCAGTGGGCCTCGGGGTGGTCGTGATGGTACAGTCAGCAGTAGTGTTACAAGCATCTTGGTACCCCGAGTACTTAGCCCCTTGGAGCAACTCTGGTTCAGAAAGCCAGGAGGCATCGGGAGAGGAGGAAGATGGGTGCAGACGAGAGCCCATCAGAGGCCCACTCTGGCGATCCTCTGGAATGTGCTGGATGGTGGTGAGCGGGAGGGACCGGCAGCTGCAAATAACAGAAGCGCCACGAGCACTGGAGCCGCAGACAGCAGTCACTGGCCACCTTACCGTGGGTCTCAGCACGGCCCACCTTCTTCTGGGTTCAGGTCCAGAGGGTGACTCTGCTGTGCCGTGCCTCGGTTTCCTCCGTGTGTCTGAGGTGGAGGAAAGCTGGGATGGAGCGTCTGCCCTCCTGAGCGGGGATGCCCTGCAGGCTCATCCCGTGGGGCATAGCCTCCCGAGAACATCAGCGCGATGCCACCCCCGGAAACGGAAGAGAGAGTTGCCCCCCCCACCCCGAGTCCGGGATGCTACTGGCGGAGCTGTGCCTGGGAGAATCAAAGATGGTGGTCTACCAGATGTCTCCCTCGTTCTAAGGTCCTGGAAGTCACACCATGCTGTGAACAGGAATCTACAGAGGCGTGTTCTACAAACGGAGTACGTTCTCAAAGACTAACTTCATCGAGTCACGGCAAGACCTTCTTGGCTCTGGTTTTAGTTTCACGGATCAGACCGATCAGATTGAAGGACCAACATCACCGGGCGCCCTGGGCTGCGTGGAGGGGGATTTGCCCTGAGTTGGCGGGCATTGAGTGGGTGCCCGTTAAAAGGAAGGCGACATGTTCTCATGGAAAGTAAGAGGGGTGCTGTACTGGGTGTCAGGAACGAGGACCCGGAGGGAACCTGTACCTGTCGGCCACCCTTTCTCCTGGCTTCCCATCCCGCTGAGCCCTCCTGGGCTGCAGAGTGGTTTGCTCCGTGGCAGGAGGAAGATGGCGTTTGCTAATATCCACGTCGGCACGTCTTCGTCCTGGCCAGGTCAGACCTCACTGTGGAAGTCCACGCTATAGTTAATGTTTTTATTGGTTGCATGAAGACTGTACCAGCCACAAACCAGCCTCCTGTTTTGAAGTAGAAAAATGTTCTCTGTGCCCAGGATCCCCTGGGGCCCACAGCTCTATTCTATATATATATTTTTAATGTTTGTTTAGTTTTGAGAGAGGGAGAGACAGAGCACAAGCAGGGGAGGGGCAGAGAGAGAGGGAGACACAGAATCAGAAGAAGCTCCAGGCTCTGAGCTGTCAGCACAGAGCCCGACGCGGGGCTCGAACCCACGAATCGTGAGATCATGACCTGAGCCGAAGTCGGATGCTCAACCAACTGATCCACCCAGCCCTCTCTCCCCCCTCCCCAGTTCTATTCTAAAAGTCAGTAAAGTTGGGATCAAATTATGCCTTTTATTTTTTTATTTTTTTAATTTATTTCTAGGAGAGAGAGAGAGAGACAGCGTGAGCAGGGGAGGGTCAGAGAGAGAGGGAGTCACAGACTGAAACAGGCTCCAGGCTCTGAGCTGGCAGTCAGCACAGAGCCCGATGCGGGGCTCGAACCCACGAACCGCGAGATCATGACCTAAGCGAAAGTCGGACGCTTAACCGACTAAGCCACCCAGGCGCCCCTAAATTATGCCTTTTAATTGTTATAACTGAATTTTTAACATAACTAAAACGATGTTCTTTTATTTTCTGCCAAGTTGAAACTAACACCTTTATCATGGGAGTGCCTGTTTGATCCTAGGACACGTGACTGACTTGACCACTTCTGACCCACCAGGGAGAGTGGGAGATAGTTTCAATCTGTTCTGCATCTATTTCTGCCACAACGTTACATTCTTCTCCAGGAGGAAGGGAAGAGCACAGGGTCTCTTAAAAATAGATTGAGAAGAGGGAGACCTCTGTTTTGTTCTATAGAACAATTCATTGTTCATTTAAATAGAATATTTTTTTTTTAAAAAAAGAGCATTGAGGATGTTTTTGAGTTAAAGCGCTTTACAAAGCGTCCCTAAGGGTTTGCTCTATTTTTTTTCTTTTGGTGAATTTTGAAAGGAGCCAGATGCTGGGTGGAAAAAAATTGCAACATAGATTGAGGTTTTTGGTGTGTGCACACGTGTGTGTGTGTGCATGCGTGTGCATGTGTGTGGGTTGGTAGTAGTGAGTCTTGCCCTGTGCTACATGCCTAGCTCTGCTTTTCACATATTGTTCTAGGTAGGAGCCCAGTGCCTCCTGACATGGGGAGGAAATGGTGAATAGAAAGTGTATATGATCACAGATTAATCATCCCAGTAAAGGACGCACATTCGTGTGAGCTTTTAGGGACGGTCACAAAAGACTGCACTTTGGGTCTGACCATCTACAAAAGGGAAAATGCGATATGGAGGTGGAATGAGAAAGAAAGTGGTGGAAAGGAGTGAGAAAGGAAAAGGAAGAGGAATTCGAGGGGTTATTGAATGAGATTAGTTTTATTTTTTTTATTTTATTTTTTTTTTAATTTTTAAGGTTTTTATTTATTTCTAGGAGAGAGAGACAGCGTGAGCAGGGGAGGGTCAGAGAGAGAGGGAGTCACAGACTGAAACAGGCTCCAGGCTCTGAGCTGGCAGTCAGCACAGAGCCCGACGCGGGGCTCGAACCCACGAACTGCGAGATCATGACCTGAGTGAAAGCCGGATGCTTAACCGACTAAGCCACCCAGGTGCCCCTGAATGAGATTAGTTTTAAAGGCAAAGTAAGTTCATTAATGGCGACAGATTGGTACTGTGGACACGGCTGCACCGCACAGCCTGAGAGACGGGAGAAAAGACACAGCTGCGCACGTTTGATCACCTGGGTCCAGGGACGACAGGGCAGCATGTGACCCACCCTCAAAAGCAGCCTTAAGCCTCATCCATGTCCTGGGGTCCTGAGGAGTCCCCAGGTTAAGGAGGCTGGAGGATGCCATGGGCGGGGGGGGGTGGACAGACACCCTCTGGTCTCCACTTCCGTCTGTGATGCATGTGCCAGAGTCGAGCAACCCCCGCCCTTTCTCTCGGTCCCTCGCTTTCTTCTGTGGAGCCACCTGACTGCTCTCCTTAGTATCAAAAAGAGATAAAACTGCTTCTAGACAAGCCATGGGCAGTAGTGTGTTTCTGTAGGTCCCAAATCCAGATAAACGCCTGAACTTCCGGACCCTTATGGAACAGAATCGCACTGTCGCTGCTCTAGGGCATAATATAACACTACATCTAACTTTATAAACCCGAGACCATTATCTTTCTGGTCCAGGCTTCGCATAATGGCTGCACAATGATTTTTGTGACTGCATCGCACTGGGAGAGAGGGACTTTTGAGCAGGTATTATTAAAAGGCTTTTAATCCATGAAAGTCTAACCAGCTCAAATGGGTTGAAAGCACCATCCTTTCTTTATTGAGGCGACACCAGGCATCTTTATCTAATATCCACCATTTGCTGTAATAAAGATTTTGGATCAAAGCTGATGAATCAAAATGTGTTTTTGAAAATCTGTTTCTGCCAATAGCTCCAGACATTCATAACCTCTTTTATTGCCTTCCCCTCCTCTGAGAACTGGAGTAAGGACGTTTTGTTACCTCCAAAATCCCTCCAGCAGCAGAATTGAATTCCTTTTTTTTTTTGCCTCCATATGTGAGAATACCTTCAGCCTAATCCCACGGGAATGGCTTGGGGGTTTGTGGGAAACAGGAAATCTTGGTTCTGAGCTCCACTGTGTGTTCAGAAGAAGATTCTCCAAAGGAAGGTGCGTTTTCACATGGTACATTTTTTAAAAATTCCATTTGTGTCTGGAGAAGTGATATCAAACAATTTTGTGCCCATTTTTCTTTTCAGGAGAAAACGGGTTCGGCCCACTCCTGGGTCACTGGCTAGAGGAAAGTGTCCATCTGCACGTCGTCTGAAATAATGACCTGATCATGAGAACAGTGATAGGAAATGCTTATTGGCCAGCTGGCCTTGTGCCCGGAGCTGGCAAATATTTTCTGGTCTTTCTGATTTGCACACCTAAGAGAGAGAAAGAGCGAGTCCTGACGAGATGATGAGCGGGACCCAGAGCAGAGGGCGCACCTGCTGTCCAAGCCATACGAAAGGTTGATGGGGCGCCTGGGTGGCTCGGTAGGTTAGGCATCCGACTCAGAGAGCATCGAAATCAATCCGGCTTGATTTCGGCTCAGGTCATGATCTCACCGTCGTGGGATCGAGCCCTGAGTCGGGTTCAGCGCTGAGCCTAGAGTCTGCTTGGGATTCTCTCTCCCGCTCTCACTCCGCCTCTCCCCTGCTTCTGCTCTCTCTCTGTCTCAAAAATAATTCTTTAAAAAACCTCACAACGAAAGAACAGAAGTCTATTCCCTCAGGGTTCTGGAGGCGGCGGGTCTAAGTTCAGGATGTCGGCCTGTGGGTGGTTGCTCGCTGTAGCCTCTGGAGGCCTCGCCTCCTCTTTCACGGACACAGTCTTACCGTCTTAGGGCCCATCCCCACGGCGCCAGGTAGCGCTAATGACCTCTTTGAGGGCCCGTCTCAGAACTCAGTCACCTTGGAGGTTAGGCTTCCACATGTGAATTCCGTGGGGCACAACTCACCACAGCAGTCAGCGTGGCCCTGCCTCGGATGAAGACCCTCCTGGGCAGTAGGGGACATGGTGACATGGGAGAGAAACACGCCACCCCGTTTGCCAGCAGTAGGTTATGACGTGTGCGTCTGTCCGTGTCTTGCATGCTAAAACCTGTGCTAATTCCTCGGCACTTGAGCCTCTGAGGTGTGTGTGGCTACGGCCATTATTTATGGAGGCCTGGCTGGAAGGGTGAGAAAAATGCAGGTGGCACCCACAAAGCGTTGGGCTGCCAGGCAGGCTCGGAAGAACCCCGGACAGCACCCAACAGGAAACTCCATGAGTCGTTTCAAAGGCAGGCGAGGGTCTGACGCTCAGGGGAGGTGGCTGTGGTCCTGCACTGGGAGGTGGGGGTGGGGGCTTCCAGGCCCTTTCTTGACTCCTGAGGCACATGGTTGATCAGATTTAGCAAATGAGCTCTCCAAGGGATGCATTCTCCTGCGAGTTCGGGTCCTCCGGAAAGCACGTGCCCACAGGGATTCCATGGGATGGATTTAATGGGGGAGAGTCCCGTGAGGTGGGACAGGCAGGGGTGCCCTCAGTCTGCGGCCCCCGTCTGGGTCTGGGAAAGCTGGCGGGGACGGGAGGGGCGGCAGACAGAGAATCAAGCTGCTGTGTGCTTCTGGGAAGGGCTTGACCCAGGCCATTAGCACGTCTCTGAGCCAGGGACGCCCGTCAGAGGAAGCCCACGCCAGGCAGGAATGGATGGCCCACACCGTGTCGCGCGTCAGTGACGGGCCGGGATGGGGAGTGCATGGCCTCCCAGGAAGGCCCCGGGGGGCCACGGGGGTGCGTGCCAGCAGCTCTGCTCCCACACAGCAGCTTCGTCAGCCGAGGGATGTGAGTAGGCACACGTGGGCGTGACTGCTCACCAAAGTGTGGCGTTTGCTCGTGAAACACCTTCATCGTTCAACAGTTATGGAACTTAGAGGTCCTTTTTCAAGGAGTCAGTTCTCATAAATCTGTAGATTTCAGATATTTTTACCGTATGCACTGCTAGACGGACCAGGCGTATCGTGCTAATGGATAAGGTTCCTCCTGCTAATGAGGCGCCTGGGTGGCTCAGTAGGTTAAGCGTCTGACTCTTGGTTTCTGCTCAGGTCATGATCTCGTGGTTCGTGAGTCTGAGCCCCGCATCAGGCTCTGTGCTGACGGTGAGAATCCTGCTTGGGATTCTCTCGCTCCCTCTCTGCCCCTCCCCTGCTCGCTCCCTATCTCTCTCTCTCAAAATAAATATAAATAAACATTTTAAAAAATTTCTCCTTCTAGCAAATACCGTTATTGTGTTTGCTAGAAGATTTCCTGACAAGATTACCAGACTTAACAAATTTAAACATAAGATGCCTAGTTAAGGTTTGGTTTCAGATAAGCGCTTTTTTCCCCGGAGTATAAGTATGTATGACACAATGTTTGGGATATACTTATACTTTAAAACATGTTGTTGGGGCACCTGCTGGCTTAGTCAGGGGAGCCTGGGACTCTTGATCTTAGGGTTGTGAGTTCGAGCCCTACGTTGGGCGTAGAGATTACTTAAAGATAAAATCTTTTTAAGAAAATGTTGTTTACCCGAAAATCAAACGTACGTGGCCACCTTGTGTTTGTGAAATCTGACAACACATCCTGTATCTCACCGGACAGTGTTCTCTGCTAACGGCATATTTATTAGGAGGTGTGAGTGGCTGCTCTTCCTTTTCCCCCCAGGGCGTTCCCAGGGGGAGGGAGGGAATGGATTGCAAGCCTGTTGCTAAACTTTTCCTTCCTGCTGGATCTGGAGCTTTCCCCTGCCCCTCAGTATCCATGTCCCTCCCGCCCGCCACTAACACGCATAGACTGGGGAGTCTCTACAGCCACAAGCTCAGGGAGGTTTTGAGTGGGGGAAGGGGCTCCCGGGAAGGAATAACATGGAGACCCCAGGAGCAGCTGCATCGCGCTCTCTCAGGCTGAGTGTCCGAGATGCCCTTGGTCTCAGATCCACTATTTCCTCTGAGCAAAACTTTGTTTTGTTTTGCTTTCACATTCTCTGTGCAGCTCCTCTGTCTGTAATCAGAACCCTTCACAAGGTGGCGTGAACAGAAAAGGCACCCTCAGCTTTGCAGGGAGACCTGGGACCGTCCAGCACAAGAGCCTGGACCTTTCTGAAAGGCCAGGCGCTGCTGGATGTGGGCCTGTACGCGTTAGGGTACTGTGGTCACACCTGGCCCAAACCCCCCTTCAGTCCCTCCTCAGAGAGAATCGATTGGTTCCCCGAAATGAAGAGACAGCAGGGCGGCCTTCATGCAAGTTTCAGTCAGACTCTGCATTTCTCCGTGAAAGTCCGAGTTGCACTTCTTTTGAGCCTCCTCACGTTGCCTTCATCTTCGCAACTTGCTGCGGTTATGTGGCTGCTTCCTGAGGCGACAGCCCACAGCAGGAGGGGAAGCCTGGGCTTATACCCAAACCATCGGAATCCAGAACCCGAGCTCATAACCCGTAGGCTGTACCCAGGCCAGATCCTCAGCGCGGTGCCCTTGAACGGCCACCGGCCTCCACCGAGAAGGCCCAATTACGAAGGTCTCTGAACAGTCCCTCCAGGAGCCGGGAGCAGAGAAACACTTTGTCTGGAGGTTATAGGAAAAAATATATTCGAGACTCATGCATATTTATATTAAATCACATATAAGAGTAAATGTCAGATCAATTTTTCTCTTGTTGGCATAATACACAATAAAATAAATGGCCCATAAAGAAGAAGGAAAAGGTTTCTTTAACAAGAGAAGGTTTAAATGTGCAAACATTTTGATAGCCTACAGGGCAGGTAGTAAAAAGAGTTTGATGCATTTTCTTGATAGAGGGTTTACAAGGTTTTATACGAATTTTTGTTAGTGCTTATATTTAATTTTTATTCTATTACCTCCTGTGACTAGATTGTCTGGTCATTCCCACTATATTAATATTAACATGCTTATAAATATTAGAGGGTGTTGTGATTAAGAACGAGCACCAGGAACTATTAAAACTCTTAATGACTGAGAGTTGGAGATAATGGAATTATCCCTTTCATAATTTCTGCGGGTTTTTATTACTTAAAAAAAATCTTACAGGTAGAAGCTGAATTTCATATTGAAGCTATATTGCTTCCTCAGGGGCTATGTATTATTCAAAGCTGCCCCGTATCGGTTAAATTAACACTAGCTTTGGCAACAGATAACCTCCAAATTTTGGTGGCGTGGCCCAATAGACATGTGCTTTGGTGAAGTTTGTTTCTAACGCAAGTCAGGTGGGATCAGCTGGGCGTGGGGGGAGGGGGGACACAGGCACTTAACTCAGGGACCCAGGCTCCTTTCATCTGGAGGCTCCTCGAGCCCCTAAGGCGGAGTCTTCTGCTGACCTTGGCCGCTAGAAGGATGAAGAGATCCGGTGAAGGGCACGAGGGAGCTTTCACGGGTCATGTCGCTCAGCCTGGAGCAGACTCTGCCAGAGCTCACCGGTGTCTGTCTCCCCCTCCTTCCTGGGCTACTTCCTACACTACTCCCCTCCCTTGCAGTCGGCCCGGACTGCGAGACCACTTCCTGCATGTGAAGTGAGAGCAGAAATGACATGTGTCACCTCCAGAGGATGCAGCACGAGCAGACCACTGCCTCAGCCGTTGATTTTCCCTTCTTTCCTCCCGTCAGCTGGGCCGCAGACAAGGACCAGGTATAAGTGGATGGCAGGGAAACAAGGTGGCAGGAGCCTGGGTCTCGGAATGACACCGCGGGGACAAGTCCCTGCATCACACCTTAGCAGAGGGTTTGAGGTCCGCAGGTGCAGGGGAATTTTGCCCCAGGTGGGCAATGCCCACCCTTCACTGGTTTAGATAAGATTTGGCTCTGAGCCTTGCTGTTGCACCGGGGTACTTTGCCTATGGGAAGGTTGTCCATTTTGGACACTTACGGCTGAATTGTGCCCCCAAAAGGTAGGAAGTCTTAACCCCCAGTCCCTCAGTATGTGACTGTATTAGCCAGAATTCTCCAGATACATAATATAATGTAAATATTAACATATTTATAAATATGTATTTACATAAATTAGCTTTTGTGACCACGGAGGCTGAGAAGTGCTGTCATCTGCCATCTGCAAGCTGGGAAAAAGGGGACGCCAGCTGCGTGAGGCCGTGAGTCCAAAGGCCTGAGAAGCAGGCGCTGGTTGTGTGAGGTCAGGAGAAGGAGGTCCCAGGTCAAGCAGAGAGAGCGAATTCACCTTTTCCTTACATTCAGGCCCCAACAGGTTGGGTGGTGCCCACGCAGGTCGGCAAGGGCATCTTCTCAGTGAGCTGATTCAAATGCCCCTCTCTTCTGGAGACGTCCAGGCGGATGCCCCGGAAGGCATGTCACATAACCGGAAGTCATGCCTCATGTTACCTGGGCCTCCCTTCGCCCAGTCAAGGGGACAGAGACTTAACCATCACAGTGACCCCATCTGGAGATGGGGTCGTTGGGGGCGTAGCCAGTGAAGATAAGGTCGTATGAAAGCTGCTGCCAGGTGATTATTTTCCTTATTCGAAGCTCCCCGCCCCCCCCAGCAGGGCAGAAACACCTCGGACAACATGGAGGGGGCGCCGTGTTGTTACCGAGGGAGGGACCCACGTCCTGCAGCTGGAGGCCAAAGCATGTCCCAAACTGCTGGGAAATTCCCGAAGCTGGAAAGGGGCCAGGAAGGACTTCTCTACAGGTGCCAGAGGGAGCACGGCCCTGCCCACGCCCAGAGGGAGGACTTCCGGCCTCCAGAGCTGTGGCCCGAGGGGGCCAGCACAGCCCTTGGGCGCTGGTGCCCATGGACTCTGAAGGCAGAGGAGCGACCTCACGGTTTAGAGGCTGGACCCCGTGGGGGAGGGGAGTCCCGTCGGCAGGCGATCCCATAATAAACTCAGAATCCTAGTAGTGACCGACACCGACAACTCTAAAAATTTCACCTAAAAATCTGAATCTTTGGTATTTCTTGAAAACTCTGGCAAATGGTGAGACCCATTTCAGCCTGGCACAGAAATTATGTGCATCTAAGTAGGGGCTGCGTGACACAGTAAAGCCATGACCTGATGTCCAGATCTGCCATCAGTGGCCCCCACGCTAGCTTAGCTGTTCCACCTATGGCCGGCGGATAACGCGGAGGTGGCTGGAAATTTAGGAATAAGGTCTTTGCAGAGGTAAGTATGTAAGGTGACGTCACAGTAAAGACGGTGCACTGCTGTCGTTTGTGCCTGGCCCGTCCTTTAGGAGAATGGGATTGCACCCCAAAGTAGGTGTTTCAATTCAGTCTATCTCCAGAGTAATCTATAGACAGGTTCTTGAAATTTGAGATCGGCTTTTGCTTTGTGTGTGTCTGTGTATGTGTTTTAAAGTTTATTTATTTGCTTTGAAAGAGAGAATGAGAGAGCGAGCTGCGGAGGGGCAGAGAGGAGGGAGAGAATCCCAAGGAGGCTCTGCACCAGCAAAGCAGAGCCTGATGTAGGGCTCGAATTCAGGATCTATGAGATTATGACCTGAGCAGAAGTCTATAGAGTCAGACGCCTAAGCCACAGAGCCACCAAGGCACCCCAGCTTTGTGTGTGTTTAACCCTTCACAGCAAGCTGAATATATTTGTACCTTGAGAATGCTATCTTCATCGACCTCCTTTCCAGATCTGATTTCTGAGTGTCAGCCTCTTCAAAAGCAAAGAATGCCTCCACATTTCAGACTGTAAAACCCGTCTTGTCCCGGCTAGCCTACTTTTTTGGTGTGTGGCGGGGAGGAAGCCATGTTCCAGGACTATAAAGAACCTTATCCCCAAATAATTACCCTTAACATTTCAGCAGCTGGTTTTTCCTCTGTGGACACAGAGGTCTCAGGCTCTAGACTGGGCTATTTGTTTGATTTTGGTTGGTGTTTCCTGCATATGCAGTACCTGCCCATCTCTCAGGAAAGGGGACCTCTGGAAGCCTCACTAATGTGAGTTTTCTAGGTCTCCAAAGTCCCATAAAGGCCAGTTTCCAGAGTGAGGTTGAAGCCATGGACCTGGGCTTCCAGGCTTATCTGGGGAGGATTGTTAATCTCCTCCAACTGAGTCCCAAATGAGGCCAGAGGCATGTATTTAACTCCGGATTAATGGCCTTAGAACTGGTTTTTCTAGCGTATCAGTTGAGAACAGGTTTGTTTATCAAAGTCCACTGGTCTGTGTAACTCACCATCCCACCAAAATCACTTAAATTACATTCTTTCACAATAGTACGATTTTTAAAGGTGGTTATTTAGTTATAAAGCACCTCCAGGGGAGACACAGAAGCCAAGTAGAACATTTCATTTTGTGGGGAATACCATGTGGGATGCAACGCCACAATTTTGGGGGGGGGAGATGGTAGGATCACCTTCCTGCTTCTCAGGTTGGCCATTCCGATAAAGCATCCCCTCCCCTGCCCTCCACCCAATGTCCACTATGTTCTAGATGCTATTCTACAAAGCAGAAGACCAAGATTAGCCATACTTGGTCCTAAATGGAAATTTTTATCAGTTTGGCCTCATGTACAAATAACAGGAAATCCAATTTAAATGGACTTAAACATACAAAAAAGTTACATTTGTTGTAGCTAAAGTATTCAGGGAGTGGGGGGGGGGTTGCAGGTCCAGCTAAATCCAGGAGCTCATCAGAATACAGTTCTTCTTAACGTCATTTCTTACCTTCTTCTGTATGTGTTCTATTGTCAGACAGAATCTTTCCTCCCAGAGGCAGCAAGGACTGCCTGCAGCTGGGAGGTGGGGGTGGGTGGGTGTCGGCATTGAGCTGATGGCTCCTGTCCACAGAATGGAGGGGCAGAGAGAGAGGATACAGAGAATCTGAAGCAGAGAGAGAATCTGTCAGCACAGAGCCCAGCACAAACTTGAACTCATGAACTGCGAGATCATGTCCTAAGCTGAAGTCAGACTTAACCAACTGAGCCATCCAGGTACCCCAATTCTGTGGCGTTTTTAAATAAGTGGTTGGAATGTTAATCTTTATGTCTCATTATTGATTGTCATGACTTTTATTTATTTGTTTTTAATTTTATTTGGGGGAAGGGAGAGAGGCAGAGAGAGGGAGAGAAAATTCCCAGCAGGCTCCACGCTGTCAGCACGGAGCCTGATGTGGGGCTCGAGCTCACGAATGGTGAGATCATGACCTGAGCAAAAAACCAAGAGTCAGCACTTAACTGGCTGAGCCACACAGGGGCCCCTGCATCTTTCTCTCTTTCTCTCTCTCTTTCTCTCTCTCTTTCTTTCTTTCTTTCTTTCTTTCTTTCTTTCTTTCTTTCTTTCTTTCTTTCCTTCCTTCCTTCCTTCCTTCCTTCCTTCCTTCTTCCTTCCTTCCTTCCTTCCTAAGTTTATTTATTTATTTTTTTTGGGGGGGGGGTGAGAGAGAGAGAGAGAGAGACCCAAGCAGTGCAGAGCCCAATGTGAGACTTGAACTCATGAACTGAGAGGCCACGACTTGAGCTGAAACCAAATGTCAGAAATTTAACTGACCGAGCCATCCAGCTGCCCCTCCCCATATTTCTTATTATAAATGACACTATCACACTGGGGTTGGCTGTTTGCTGACAATTACCATTAAGCACACAGCGGTGTTTTCTTTTAAGAAAGAAGTATTTCTCTTTTTTTAAGTTTATTTATTTATTTTGAGAGTGAGACACAGCAGAGAGAGAGAGAGGGAGACAGAGAATCCAAGCAGGCTCCGCACTGCCAGCGTGAATCTCGATGTGGGCCTTGAACTCACGAACTGTGAGATCATGGTCTGAGCCAAAACCAAGAGTCAGACGCTTAACTGGTGGGGCCACCCGGGAGCCCCGAGTGCCACGACCTTTATAAGGTCCTGTAAGTCCCTTTGGCGCAGAGAGACCTGCAGGGTGTCCCCTGTGTTGCCGGCAGTATGTGGCCTCGTACTTCGGGGACAGTTCTGGGCGCCCTCCCTGGTTCCCATCCCTCCTCGGCCGCCCCAGGGCCAGGCCCGGGCCACGGGCTCACTTCCCCATCATCCACACGACTGTTGACTCCAGAGCTCTTTCTAAAAAGGTTCCTGTGCAGATACTCTGCTTCCCCTGAGACCAAATGCTGCAATTTGTGACTTTACATGAGCTGTGAAAATCTTTGCACTGTTTGTGTGGCTGCTTTTATCGGGGCTTCTCCACCGCGTTTTACAGCATGGGAGGAAGCCATTCTCCTTTGTCTTCCACTTGAATAATTTCAGATCATTTTTGTTAAAAGTTTTGATGTTTTATTTATTTTTGAGAGAGAGAGAGAAACAGCATGAGCAGGGGAGGGGCAGAGAGAGAGGGACACACAGAATCCGAAGCAGCTCCAGGCTCTGAGCTGTCAGCACAGAGCCCGACGCGGGGCTCGAGCTCACGCACCGTGAGATCATGACCTGAGCCGAAGTCAGACGCTTAACCGGCTGAGCCACCCAGGTGCCCCAAAAGTTTTGATGTTTTAGAATGTTGTATCCTAAACCACCTCGACTATAATTAAGCATCTTGTTCATCCAAATTATAGTACAGTCCTTGGAGAATTGAGGTGAGTTCTTCCTCTCTCTGTGCATTTCATTTTGTATCGTGATGGGGACACGCTGACATTTTACCACTTGAAACCGTTTTTGTAAATGGTTTTGCTGGATTGGGTACAGGCGGCAAGGTCACATGCCCTGCTGTCCGCAGAAGCCCCTGGTGATGACCCTTGCCTGGCATTAATTAGCTCGCGTTACCCACAGAGCAGAGCCTTAGGTAACAGGAAGGGGCGGCTCGCTCTGTGGTGTCTCATGGCATGCCTGGCTCAGAGGGTCGAGCAGGTGGTTCGCTGCTCTGTTCTAGAAGATGCTCTTCAGGCTGTAGTTTGTATTGGTCAGATCAGCTGCTCCACTTGGGTTTTGCTGGGCGGCCGGAGTAGGAGGGTGAACCCTTCAGAGGAGGTGCCGCGTCTCCCCTCCCACGGCTTCCTCTAGTCTTTGCTTCTTTCCCTCCTCTCGAAATTCCTCAGGTGCCCCCGTTTTACTGGCAGCTGCTTGCATCCACTTAAATAGCTCCAGATCAGGAGGGCCAGCTTGCTGTGCCCCTGGGGATCGGCAGACACAGATGTTACCACGTGGGGTGTTTGTTTCAAGAATCGGTGTAAGTGCTGACTTTAACCTCCATCTACCCCCAACATCTCTCGTTTCCTTTTCACATTTCAGGGAGGAAGTTATAAATCTGTTCATTTCAGTGGGAGAAAAAAAATTCACCTCTCGTGTGTTCTTTTTGTTTGTTTTTGTTTTTGTTTTTATTTATTTCTAGGAGAGAGAGAGAGAGACAGCGTGAGCAGGGGAGGGTCAGAGAGAGAGGGAGTCACAGACTGAAACAGGCTCCAGGCTCTGAGCTGGCAGTCAGCACAGAGCCCGACGCGGGGCTCGAACCCACGAACCGCGAGATCATGACCTAAGCGAACGTCGGACGCTTAACCGATTAAGCCACCCAGGCGCCCCTCGTGTGTTCTTAATATTAGGATGGGAATGACCCAGGTCATTCACACGCTGGCCACCGTGACACGAATCGTGGTGTTCCCATTGCTGGAAGGAAGGCTGTCCTGAAACATTCTTGCTACTACGAATCTGATGGTTTCTTTCAATCAATGTAATTTTGCAACTTTAGAAATCTTTTATTAAGATTGATTTAAACATTCTTTTTTAATTTGGCTATTTATTTTTGAGAGAGAGAGAGAGAGAGAGAGAGCGAGCGAGTGTGAGTGAGGGAGGGGCAGAGAGAGAGAGAGGGAGAGAGAGGATCCCAAGCAGGCTCTCACTGACAGTGCAGAGCCCGATGGGGGGCTCGAACTGATGAACCATGAGATCATGTCCTGAGCCTAAGTCAGACGCTTAGCAGGCTGAGCCACCCAGGGGCCCCACTTTAGAAATCTTTTTAAACTATTAAGGTGTTGAAGCTTCCCCAAATGTGCACCCCCACCCCGCTCAATTGTTGTCCTTCTGAAAATGTGGAGTGACCATCTCAAAAAGCGCTGTCATCCAAGCCTTCGGGTTATGATGATTATATGTTTCCACCACAGGATTCTGCCTTTTGTCTTTTTCTATCAGAATTTCATTTCTGGGAGACTGGAAAGATCAAACCTTGCGTTAGAATGTCAGGGCTTTTATTTATTTATTTATTTTGAATAGAATGTCGGGGCCTTTTTAAAATCAATATATTCCCAACTCATAGATTCCAGTTTTCAAAACTGGCATTTATTAAAGGAAATGAATATGGTTTTGCATCGGGCATTTGGGTTATGCATTTACTTCATGGTTTGATTACGCGTATCTCAGCTCTCAGAGGTAAATGAAATCGATGTGGTCAGGAATTATTTGAAATATGTCCCCACTGNTGGGGGAATGATCAGATTTACCAGATAAAAGTGCAAGCCCCCAGTTACATTCAAGTTTCAGGTCAATCATAATTTTAATAAATGTAGGGGCGCCTGGGTGGCTCAGCTGGTTAAGTGTCTGATTTCAGCTCAGGTCATGAGCTCACAGTTTGTGGGTTCGAGCCCCGCGTTGGGCTCTGTGCTGACAGCTCAGAGCCTAGAACCTGCTTCGGATTCTGTCTCTCTCCTGTCTCTCCCCCCACTTTCGCTCTCTGTTTCTCTCTCTCAAAGATAAATAAACACTTAAAAAGCACTGTATATCCAAAGCAAGGTATGGGACATACTTCTAAAAATTCATAATGTATGTGAAATTCAAATTGATCTGGTGCCCTCTGTCACGTGGTGGCCCTGGCCACGAGGGGGTGACAGCGAGGACACTGTGAGGGAAAGACAAGAATGAGTTGGCATCTTTCACATCGACGGGGATGGCTCACCAGATGGCTCGAGAGCACAGAATGGCTTTGTGAGAAGTGGGAATATGGGAATACGAAAACATACCANGACCTCGGTTGTCACGCTTGGAAATGGCGCCCAGAGCCCTTGCCTCCTTTGTAGCGGCGCCGTAGGCGTGAGGTGACTGCATGCACGGGACGAGAGACCGTTCGTGCTAGACGATCAGATCGGAGACTAGATCTGTCTGTTCGCCGTGTCATCGAGAGAAGTTCCTAGTCGTCAGAGTAAAACGAGAATTTGTTGTGGCAAAGTGTGGATACCAGCATATATTGTTAAATGTAACCAGTCACATAAAATATAGAAGTGCCCAGTGTGTGTGTGTGTGTGTGTGTGCGCACACACACGCACGTGTGTGAGTTAAGTGACGGGTCCCCTGTAGCCGCACAGCAGGCAGGAGCCCGTGGTCAGGCTATTCAAAGCCTTCCTGATTTCCGCAGATGTCAAGACTGCACATAATACCGGACCTTAATTTTAGGACTGACTCCAAAGCTGGCCAATGAAAAGAAGTAATTCCATGGAAAGTACCAGGACGGAAAGGCACCGGAAAGACACAGAAAACAATCGTACGGGAAATGTCCGCCTCATCTGGTAGAACATTTCCCCCATCTCTGCTCTCCGTGGTGAGCTTGTTTCTTGTAACAAGACTCCAATCAACCATCGGTCTTGTGCAGACCAAAGGAATTTTAACCCCTTTGTGCGGCTGATAATCACACTGGCATTTCTCGTATACATGTAAACATACCCAAAGTGTGAAAATCATTGACGTGTGATTAATTACCATTCATCAGGAGATGAAACAGAAGCCAACGTGTTGAGTCGATTGTTCGCAAGGGCTGAACGTTTCTTTTCTGTTTAATAAAAAGGTGATAAACTTGAGCCTAATAAAAGCCTGAACGCCCGAATTAAGCCTTTATTTTTCAGTCCTTCAGCATTTACAGAACGAGCATTCTCTGTCCCACACAACCTGGACAGAGAGATACAGGGGCAAGACCAAGAAGGTCATTCATCTCACCGGGGCTCCTTCTGCACATTTACCTGAATGCCTGAGCTAGAAAAATAGACATGGTTTTGTTCAAGAGGCTTTGTAAGGAAGAATAAAGGCCAGAATATGTTCATTTCCCCCTTCCTTCATACTGGGATAGTTTTACTGTGGATTTTTAAAAAAAAATCTCGGTTTTAAAAAGAAATCCCAATGTGCTCACTTTAAAAAATGTTCGTAGATTTTCTCCCACTACAAAGTACACTGCTAGTTTACCATCAGCTAGTTTAATCTCTCAGCGTTTTGTCTTCTGTTTCTCTGCACCCGTGTCACGTGCAGGGATGTGTTGGGGCTGTACCCAAGTTCTGGTACCATCTGCGCTTCTCAGACTGTCTTCTAGACCCATGGTGGGCGTGCTCAGGCTGGGTAGCAGATCACATCTCTTTTAACACGTAGAAGTGTGATCAGGTCACGGTCGTTGGTGGTGTCACTAGCTTCCTCGCTCCATGTCCAGTGACTTAACTTACCCTTTGAATTCAGCTCCCGGCTCTCCGGAATCTGTTACTTCCTTTCCTGTTACTACACAAGTATCCTTATCTGGAACTGAGCTATTGTGATGGACTCCTCATGGAACTTCACGTCTTGATTTTTATCTGCCCCAATTTGTCCTACATTTGCCAGCAAATTAAGTTCCTATCATATGGTAGATCTATCCCATTCCAGAATCTGTGCATCAGCCCATCGTGAAACTCCATAGCCATTAAACAATTACTCCCCACAGGGATGGGGAGGCGTTACTATAACCCCTCGGAATGACTCACAGTCTACTCTGAATCACAGACTTTGGCATAAAAACCCTTTAAATTATTCACTCCTTGGACATGGCATGCTGGCTCCCAGATGGCCTCTGAGAATTAGTACATTTTGGGTCCTTATTATTTGGGTTTTACTTGCCCACAACCCTTTCACATTTCGTGTATCTCCCTGTGCCCTGGTGAGTGGAGAAGGAGGGGCCACCCATGTCTGCCTCCACAGACCGGCAGCTGAAGGCCAAGGGCTCACACTTCAGCATCATTACAATGACCTTGAAGGGCTTCTAAGCCACTGGCCCTTGGTTCCTGGACTGCCTCATCATCGCCGGGGTTCTTTGAAAATTACTGACTTCTGGTTTCCACCCCAGACGATGTGCTTTAAATCCATGCACGCGAGGACGAGAGGAGGAAAATAGGGAAGCATTTTATTTGAAAATAAAAAAATTATAACTTTCTAATCCTGCAAGAAGCCAGTGCTGCTGAGTTAGGTTAGTGTGGGGTGGGAATGTACTCAAAATCTTGCATATATTTTGATTAGATAATTATAAGAATGCTTTTTGGTCTTGCTGGATAGCTATTCTTTTTTTTTTTTTCCTTAAGATTTTATTTTTAAGTAACCTCTGTACCCAACGTGGGACTCAAACTTACGACCCCGACATGAAGAGTCATGCACTCCACTGACTGGGCCAGCCAGGTGCCCCCCAACCCCTTCCCGTAACTATTCTTTTTTTCTTTTTTTTTAATATTTTTATTTATTTCTAGGACAGAGAGAGAGAGAGAGTGAGCAGGGGAGGGTCAGAGAGAGAGGGAGTCACAGACTGAAACAGGCTCCAGGCTCCGAGCTGGCAGTCAGCACAGAGCCCGATGCGGGGCTCGAACCCACGAACCGTGAGATCATGACCTAAGCAAAAGTCGGACGCTTAAGCAACTAAGCCACCCAGGCGCCCCTTCCCGTAACTATTCTTAAAGACATAGTAAGGAGGGTGTTCCCAGAGCTCACCAAAGCCCATCTCCATGAATAGTGCTGTGCTAGGACCAGGGATTAAAACAAAACAATCTTCTTCAACAATCTTGTAGGCCAGGTACTATGCATTGTTTCATACATAAGGAAATTAGAACTTCTTAAAAGATGACTTTTACTGGGGTTCCTGGGTGGCTTCGTTGGTTAAGTGTCTGACTCTTGGTTTTGGCTCGAGTCATGATCCCCAGGTTCCTGAGTTTGAGTCCTACATCGGGCTCCGCACTGACGGCACGGAGCCTGCTTGGGAGTCTCTCTCTTTCCCTCTCTCTCTGCCCCTGCCCTGCTCTCTCTGTCTCTCAAAAAATAAACAAATTTTTATAGAAAAGGTGACTTTTACCAAGTAAGTATTAGGAATGAAACACAATCCACTATGACTCAACAGCCACGCTGGTCACTACTGAGGACAGAAGGAGCCAGGTGGCTTCACACGGGGTGGGGGAGGCTACCAGCACGACTGTTTTGCCTCATCCTTCCCTCCAAGGGCCTCAGCTGAGGATCCTTCGCGTTACCTGAAAGGGAGGTGGACACCCTACAGAAGGGTCCGCCGAAGGCTGGGAAGAAGACTCAGGATCCTTAGACATCTTTACGCCACATCCCATCACCCCAGTGCAAATCTGCAGTTGCTGTGAATTAACATTTCTATAAATGCCATAATTATAAACGACTGGTACCATATATCACAATATTTTTGCATGTGTTGACAGCATTTATTTGGAAAATGTCAACATTTACAATACTCCACAATTTGTCAACTTGTGTTGACATTTCTCCTTTGAAAATTAGAAAGAATTAGCTGGGCTCCCTTTGTCTGAGGACGGGCCTCCGTCTCGTAAATTAGTTGCCGCAGGTGTGAAAGAAACGGTCAGCGAGAAGGGACGTTGGTGACGGTGGGGGCTCCTGCCAGTGGGGGTGTGTATGATGGTGGTCAGTGTTTGCTTGTCCAGTGATCATCTTGTCTTCGTGATCAGACAGAAGCACGTAAACGTGGGAGAATTAGCAAAATGACTCCTAAAGGCGCAAATAACACCATCCTCTCCAGAAGACCCGTTTTCTCTTCCGCGGTGGTTGCGTTGCCTCAAGGGAGGAAAAGAAAGCCACTCTCTCCCAGATTGGAACAGTGATCAGAGGGAAGGCTTTACACCTGTCCAGTGGCTGCACTGAGCCTAGCAGCTGGGGGTGAGATGACCCATGGCCCAAGGAGGCCGCACTCCCAGTGGCAGGCGAGGGCACAACCTCCCCGCGCTTGTGATGGCTCTGACACCTGCGGAGCACCTGCCGGTGCATATGGTTCACTCTGGCCACCGGCCCTTGGCACGTGCTACCCATCCAGCCCCATGTGCATTGCAGCGAACCTTTAGGGTTTTTTATTGCAAAAATTAATACTACCATGAGTCCCATTTTAACAAGAAAGGTCCATTTGTCAGGGCAATGGTCACCATTTCAGAATAGCCAATAACCTGCGAGCATGGAAAGCATCACAAAAGAATAGTATTAACAATTCAGAAGTGTTTGGAGGAAAACATTTTCTGCTTGGGACAATAGAGCGTTCAATCACGTAATAAACACGATCTCCCCCAGAAAAACATCCTAGCAGCCGAGATTCTTTCTTCTAAAGGGGAGCATTGATTTTGGTATCAAATGCTTGTTACATTCTCTGTGGCTTGAATGAACAGAAATAGCATCTATACCCTTGGCAGTCTGAGCCCTTGACCTCTAAGGATGTGCAGCGCCCCCTGGTGGGAGCACGTGTAACAATCTCCACCTGTTCTAAGGGTGCTCTGGGATGTGGCGTGTGGCCCACCTGGCCGGGAGCGTAACTCTCCACCAGCTACTTACACCCATCTTCTTCCAAAGTCACACGCAGATACTCACAGCACACCGATTCCCAGACGCACCTATCTGGAGCCTGAAATACACTGAGATTCCCCTCGAAAATGTTTTGGGTGCTTGAGTCACACACTTGCCACAATCAAAGAGCCTAAACTTCCATATTTCTGCTGAAATCGGGAGCATCTGTTCCTCTTACGGCTTGCTGTGTTTGCAACACACATTTTGGTTATTTTTGTAGCTCTGCTGTTTTCCGCCTAGTGTAGCATTGCCTTCCCCACGTTAAAAGTATAGCTAGCGGTGCTGAAATTACCAATATCTTATCATTAGAAGGAAATCATTTTTTATTCAAACAAACTTGCACTTGACAGGATTTAATACCTTGTTGTATTTAAATCAATGATAACTGTGAATTATTGATCATTTGCAAGAGGGCAAAGCAAAATTAGCTCCTGGGCCTGTTTCCAAAGTTTGGGTAAATTTATAACACATGGGATATTGACTAATAATATTTTAAAAGCCTTTTAAATTTTTCAGCCCTTCCGGTTAGAAGGAACTTATTAGACCAAATACTGTAACATGGCATGAAGTAGATTAGTTCTCTTTTTGAAATATGAGTATACACTGTACGAGGCAGCAGTAAACCTAAAACTTCTCCTATGTGTATGTTTCCACTTTAAATTACGGACGGTGCTTTCAAGTTTCCAGGACAAGAAGTGCCCCAGACACCCAGAATTAAAAGGATAGCTCTCAAATAGCTCATAAGAGGTAAACAGTCCCAATGCTAAATTAAAGTTTACGTCTTAATTCCTTGAATCGTTGTCTTCGCAAAGCTGCACCTTGAAGTTATTTGAGAGTATGTGCACACACGGAAACCCAGAATAGCTACCATTTGAACTTTGTCTCAAAAGCCATGTCAGGAGCTGTTCTATTTACACGAAATGACAGTTTGTTTCTGTCCAAGTTGGCATTGTTTTTTTCTATCAACGTTAAAACAGCGTGCTCAGAAATTACCCTTAATTTTCTTTAACATCAAGGGTCAACGACCAAACGTCCGATTTCCTCCCTACCAACATTTGTGGCGTGATGGGCGCTCTCCATTTTATTCATTATTTGAGTCATTTCTTTTCTCTGCAGACAGACAGTCATCACTGGAGGGCTAAGAGCTACGGGCTTCCTTTCACGGAGGGCAAGTGAGGAAGACGTATGTTAGCATCACTATCGGAGGTCCTCAGCTTCTCTTTACTGACCTTTTGCTTTAAAAAAAAATTGTTTTAAATGATTTATTTATTTTTGAGAAAGAGAGAGACAGCACAAACGGGGGAGGGCCAGAGAGAGAGGGAGACACAGAATCCAAGCAGGATCCAGGCTCCGAGCTATCAGCACAGAGCCCGACGCGGGGCTCGGACCCACGAACCGCAAGATTGTGACCTGAGCCGAAGTCGGATGCTCAACCGTCATCATCAGAGAATCCTAAGCAGCTTCCACACTTAGCGCCGAGCGTGGCTTGAGCCCCTGACTCTGGGAACATGACCTGAGCTGAAACCAAGAGTCACAGGCTCAGCCCACTGAGCCCCCGGCACGCTTTGTTGCCTCTGTTTTAATTAACAACTATTTTTCTTCCCAGAAAGTTCCATTTTTGACCATCATCAGGCCGTCAGAAGAAATACAAAGGTTTATTTATGTGGGATTTTGTCTCATTATTCACCTTATTATACATACCTGGGCCCACAGCCTGGGAAGCTGCAAAACTTATCATTCCAGAAACTTCTCTATTGCCCATGCTTTGGAAAAAAGTTTCAGCTCAACTCCCAACAGCCAAAAACATTCACATTGTGAAGACAATGGAGAGCAATGGTGCGCTCCAGGTGGTGGTGATTGTTTTTCTCAGCCTCTTGCTTCCAAAAAAACCTAAAAGACAAAACACAAAAAAAACCCAAACAAACAAACAAAAAAACCCCTTCCATTTCTCTTTTGTTAGAGCAAAACAAAAAAATACAGCCCGTGCCCAGACTGAAACAGAAAGAAGCGCATGTGGGCCACAGAATCTCTCTTGTGTGTGAATCAAGTTGTGGATCCATGGAAGGGAGGGCAAAGTCAACCGTCTTCTCTGGGGCAAAGCAAGAACCAAGAAATTAGTGGCTCTCTGCTCACACCTCTGTCACCTGGACCTGGGACAAGATGCCACCAGCCCTCTGGGCCTTAATGTCTCTGTTTGCAAGAGGAACACGATGCTGCTGCTGCCTTGGTAGAAGGCCCGGTCAGGCCGGATGGGAGGAGGGAGGTGTTTTATTGCCAATGACGTTGTTTGATCCTGAGATCACTGCTTGCTGCTCGGGTTGGATGCTTGTTCCGGCACTGTTGAAGCCTAATCTTTTAAATCAGAGTTTTGCTAATGAGAAGATCCTGGAATCTTACCTTCTTTCTTAGAAATGTTACCTCTTTTATTCCCAGAATCCATCTCCTTGAGGCACCACCAGATCAAGAATCCTAGATGGAAAGTCGGATTTCCAATACTAACCTCCCCATCGGCTTGCCGTGTGATTTATACCCACTGATTTCTAACCTCGGCAGTTTTCACATGGGATTTTTACGGTGTGCTTCATCCAGTATGGAAATAGATCATCAATTTTTGTTTATCGGAGTCGCCGGAAACATTATGTGTTCATTAAGACATAAGCATGGAAGGGTATCTTAGTCTTCAGGGACAGTCTGCTCTAATTCTCTACTTTTTTTCTGAAATGGGAATCAGTATCCCAGAGAAAGCAAACGTCTGCAGGAGACGCTCACCTTCTACCTATGGAATCATAACCTCTATGAACCTGAGACTGTGACCTTACAAGAAGGGAAATCAGAGCACAGACATGTACTCAGAGAGAACGTGTCATGGAAAGCGGGAGGCACACCACCGTAGGAAGAGGGCCTGTCAGCATCGGGGAGAGAGCCCTGGACGCACCGGTCCCTGGGGCCCTCAGAGGGGGCACGGCCCGCTGACTCCTTGGTCTCAGGCTTCCGGCCTCCGGAGCTGTGAGACACCACATTCTGTTGTTCTCAGCCCCCCACCCCCTCCCAGTTTAAGTACTTTGTTGGAGGCAGCTCCGGGAACCTAGAGCACTGGTCTATTCCGGATGCTCGTTACCCTTCTGCCCTGCCCACCTGATTTCATTTGTCACCGTGGATTTCCTCCTGACACGGCTTCTCCAGGAGACTGGTTGCAGGTGGCCCACGAGAGAACACGTTTGTATAATCCCTGCCCTGCTGGAGGCAGACGGGAGCATGGGCTCGGAGTCCAGGAACTCAGACTTGATCCCTGGGTGCTGCTTCCTACTACGGTGTGACTTGGGGAAAGCAATGGATCACCGCGAGGCCCCCGTTTCCTCTTCTGTAACGCGGGGGTGGTACTCACGGGGTTGTGGTAAGGATGAGACGAAATCATGCAGAGAAGCACTTCAGCAGAGAGCCCGACACACAAAATGGCCCACGAGCGGGGAGCAGTTATTACTATATTTGAAACAACGTGAGTTCTGAAGGATGCCTTTTTTTTTTCTTCCTACTGGTCTAGGATGCTTGTTTGCTTCCTCTCGCGTAAGACTGGTTATGGTAGCTGACATTGATCGTCACTGAAGGGTCCTAATCCGTCTAAAGTCACGAGGGGCCCAGGCTCTTTCTGCCTTATTGCTCAGCATTCCTGGATGTTGCTGTTGTCCGTATGGTCCAGACGGTTCAGCACTGAATCCCGGGACAGCCCGCAGGGAAAGGATATGGGAAAAACGGAACATTTCCTGGAAGAGGCCTGTATTGCATTGGCCAGGACTTGGACACGTGGCCACATTAGGCTGCAGTGTAGCCTTGATCCTGAGCAGCCAATGGAAAATGGGGGCTTAACTCGCAGAAGTGGAGGGTGGGACTTGGGACAGGTGCTGTCTCAACCCCAATCATACATCAGTGCACAGACAGTGGTCGACAAAATATGGCTAATGCATTAGGTTCTTTTTTTACTATTATAATGGTGATTAATATCTGACCCTGCCAGAATATCTCTTCTCTTACACAAAGAGAACAACTTCCATAGCAATGTTGGGGAGGGAAATTTTTCCCTATCCTTCAAGGTCATTTTAGCTGGCCTAAGAATTAAATGGACATGAGACAGATGAACAGGAGAAACGAAAATTAATTACATACATCTGGGAATCCATATAAACATTAGAGATTCCCCAAACAGACAATATGATGTATATATGTCATTCTGGACTAAGAAGAAGGGGGTAGGGGCCTGGGGCTTCAAAGGGAAGGAAGGAAGTTAATAGGAAGAGTGGAAAGAACACACGTTTAATGAACAAGTATTTACTGAGCCATCCAGAAACAATGGAACACAGAGGGGACTTTTGATCAAACTTGCTAGTGTTGGGGAGGAAAATTTTTATCAGCGTTTCAAGATTCCTCCAGCTGGTCTAAGAATTAAATTTACATGAGCTGGATTAACAGAAGAAAAACCAAAGTTTAATTATGTGTACACAGAGGCCCAGTAATGAGAGTGGGATTTAAAGAAATGACCAAGGCAGGCAGTTTTTCTATCTTTTAGGCAAGGAGACAATGGACAGGACATAGAAAACTTAACTTTGGGAGTTAGGTAGGGGATTTGAAACAGAGTGTGGGTTGGAGTTGGAAAGCAGTAAAAAGACAAAGTTTGTTAAAACAGCCCTCTGGGTTCTGACTTTCCTGCCTTTGGTGATAAGGTTCAGAGGACCTTTCATGTGGGAGTTTTATTTCCTGCTTTCTGGAAATAAGGGGGTGGTGGTAAGCGTGTTCTTCTTGCTTTAGCTGTTCCTTAATTAACTTTTAATTCAAAATAACCAGTAGACCTAAGCGGCACGTTTTGGAGTAGCCTGTCCCTGGCTCCTTCACTTGCTTCCTCCCTGTCTGCCATACCGAGTTCGTATCGTAAAGTGGTTATCTGTGGCGACAGCTCCTTCCTGGGGACAGGTGCTCTTTCTAAATTCTTTTCGGTAGTTAGTAGGGATGGAAAGAAGACAAACGTCTTGAGTCTTTTGCTTTTAAAAATAATCAGCCTAAAATAACCCACATACCAAGGAGACACATTTTGGGGTGGCACATTTTGCTCCCTTATACCATCAAGTAAAGATTTCATGGGATCCTTGTATTTTTAATAAGCTCTGCCACTTTGCAATGCAATTTGTTTTATAGCTATGGGGACATTTGTACCCCCGGCTCCTAGATGGTCTTCCCATGATTCCTAGTGTTAGGGGATTGCTTGCTGCTGTGAGATACCCTTCCACCATCCAATGCAGCACAGGAAACTTGAAAAGGACTAATACTTCTCTCCGTGCAATCACTTCCCCACACTGCAGTTATCACTCTGCTGCATTCTAGAATTTAAAAATGATGAGATTTAAGGAAGCAGCTTAGTATTACTGAGCCAAGTTATTGGACATGTTTCCCCCCAACACCAAAGAGTAAAGTTACAAGACAGGAGGAGGCTACACATGAGGGATGATGCCTCGCAGACAGAAGGAGCAGCTGAGAGAATTCGGAGTCTGACTTCCACGTGACTCCCCTCAATTCGATTTCTTAAATGACCAGAAAAGCTGCTTTCTGAAAAAAAAAATGTGTGTTTGGAAATGAGTCATTGTTCCTATATGATACGTTGTACCTTTTATTTTTCTCATCAATGCAAAATCTGATTTGTATGCTAAATTATTAATAGTTTTCTCTCTATACTTTGGAAAATGCTTTAATTTTAAAGATGAAAAAGCATCATTTAAATGAGAGAAATAAATTACTGAATATGAAAATATCTGTAACTAGGGAACAGAATTGCTTATCTGCCAAAGACATATGTCAAAAATAAGGGAACATATCAAAACAGCTAATTCACCTGTCAGATTAATATTTTTGATGGGCTGCATGTTGCTAATGGGGAAAAAGGGAGTGTTTTTAGCTCTGGGTGAGTTTGTGAGTTTAATATCCCTACTTCTTTGGAAGCATGATTCTCCTCTGTGTAATTGCATAGTGGTCCGATCGCCTCTGGACCAGTTAAATCAGCTCATAACAGCAGAGGTGGGAGGGAGGGGGCTGTTTCTCTGCTCTCCTCTGATGGCGGGTTAAAGCTGCATGGGTCACGGGGACCTATTACAACGGAGCCCAGAGGAGGAATGTAGGTCTGGGGATATTTGAAAGGAAGTTCCGCATCTGGCCAGAGCAAGAAGCCGACTCTGAGAAGGGCCATGCCATTATTCTACCTGGGACAGAGGTGGCCTGTGTTTGGGTCCCGGTGGAAGCACCCAGTGGGGTAAATGGGACTTGGTGCCAAAGGAGGTTGAGTGTGGGTAGGAGCAGCAGAGGGATCTCTGGGGAACCACACAGGTATCCATAAGGAAAGGATTTTAATACGTGTGAGGTTCAGAGGTCATAAAGCCACCTTACTACTATGTTTAACTAGGAAGAATGTGCTTACTCTGCGTCCCTCCCTGGGGATGGTAAAAGCCTTAGCTAGCAGCTCGGGGAGGGAGGGACTATATCCAATGAAGAAAGATGCAGATCCAATCAGGGAAAGCATTTTATTTATGTCAGTTTCAAGTTTTTATTATAGAATTAATAAAATTAGTTTAAAATTACACATTGAGCTTGTACTATGTAAACATAAGACTGTGTGCCTAAGAGTGTGTTCGAGCAATAGTAATGAGCGTAACAAGGGAGCCCTCCGTCTCAATGCACCGACACGAGGGAATGCTTCCCCTCTCAGTCCTGGCCCTCGGAGGCTCTGCCAGGTGGTATCCAGAGCCCAGTTCCTTCCATTCCATGTATATGTTGATAGGAAAGAGAAAGCACAAAGTCGACACTTCCACCCACTGCGCATCTTGGCCCAGAAGTGACACATCCCTGCTGCTCACACCCGGTTAGTGACAAGTCAGTTACACATCTAGATGCCAGTGGGTGGAAATGCCATCCTAGGCTGGACAGCTGCTTCTCTGTGACAGCTCAGCACGTTAGAAGAGCCACCACACGTTGTTGGCAGAGAGCAACCTCTCTACATCGGAAAGTGTGAGCTGTAAGCCCATGGGACTTCGTAGTCCTTGGGCGGGAGGACGGGCTCATCCCTCTGAGCAGGAAGAAAGGGAAGGGAAGAGACGGAGAAGAATGGCTTCTTTCAAGTCCCAATGGCCCAGAGTGGCAGGTGCACATGACACAGGGGTTCCTCAGGGGACACAACAGGTTCCCATGGGGGCCACCTGAGGGGATCCGTGCAAAGGAGTATGTAAGCAGAGGACTCTGAGTTGAAGAGGGGCTAGCCAGACATCCAGGCAAACATGGCACCCTTGGAGAAGCCAGAGATGGGAGAGAGCATGGCACATTCTGGGGTGGACGAGCTTCCCGGGGTCTATGCAGGGTAAGGGGGATGGGGCTGAACAGCCAAGCGGGGCGGGGTCCAGTAGCTCCTGAGAGCAGGTAGCGGTCAAGTGATGGCAGACCTTGTTACCCCAACCAACCTCTGGGGCTTTAGCCTGAGGGCATAATGAGCCACTGCAGTCACAGTGGCATAATTAGATGTGCATTTTGGGAAGACCCCAGGAGCTGAGGGAGAAAGGCCTGGAGAAGGCAGGATGGGAGGGGCAGGCAGCCCACTCAGGTCCCAAGATTCCAACCCCTCGTTTCTGCAGCATACGCCGTCAGAGCCTCGCTCTCGCTTTGCTAGCTGGTTTTTAGCACGGGTATTGCTCGAGGTTGTGAAAGCATATGGTTACATCTCCTTCTCAACCCAGAGCTCAGAAACAGGTAACTTGTCGTCCTTAATGATTGGCCATAAATTGTTCTTCACTGTGGGCTTAAGTAGACACCACACCCATTAAGTCGATCGTTAGCAGGAGCTAAGATTGAGTTTCCTCCACTGAAGAACTCATTGTGGAACATGGAATTCAGTTACAGGAGACTCTGCTCTCCATGCACAACACACAGAGATATTAAGAGAAATACATTTCTATGCACAGAGGGAAGCTTGAGAGAAGAAATGATAACTCAGGTATGTAAAAATTGACAAGTATAAAGTGAGAAGGGAATTAACTCTGATTGTCTTGTTCCTGCAACGTCTTTTTAAAGAATGGTTCAGTATGGGGGCATCTGGGCGGCTCAGATGGTTGAGCATCTAACTCTTGATTTCGGCTCAGGTCATGATCTTACGTTTCATGGTATCGAGCCCTGTGTCAGGCTCTGCACAGACAGGGAGGAGCCTGCTTGAGATTTTCTCTCCCTCTCTCTCTGCCCCTCCCTAGCCTGTTCTCCCTCCCTCTCTCTCTCTCTCTCAAAATAAATAAATAAACATTTAAAAATAACAGTTCAGGGGCACCTGGGGCTCAGTTGGTTAAGCATCTGACTTAGGCTCACGTCATAATCTCACGGTTCATGAGTTCGAGCCCCGCGTCGGGTTCTGTGCTGACAGCTCGGAGCCTGGAGCTGCTGCGGATTCTGTGTCTCCCTCTCTCTCTGCCCCTCCCCTGCTCACACTCTGCCTCACTCTCGCTCAAAAAATAAATAAACATTAAAACATTTAAAAATAAAAATAACAGTTCATGGCTGAAGGGGCCGGCCATCTTCATTCAGTCCCTGCGAACGTAGGGCCTGGTCACGCACAGTGGGACACGCCATGCGTGAGACGATGTGTGGGACACTTGAGGACTGAAGCACGATCGCATCTGAACGGATCCGTCACTGAAGCCCAATCTGTAAAGTCACTTGGGATCCCAGCTCTGACTGAAATGTCCGTATTGAGTGCAAAGGACTGTAAGAGCACCGTGCCGCACCCCCCTCTTACAGCTTGAAGGCGTGATTCCTGAATGTGCAGGATCAGCTGTTCACGGTTGGTTTTCTTGACTGTGGCCTTTGCATCTAACACGACACGCCCACGTTTGGGGTCAGCGGGAGCCCTGGACGTCGGGCCGTGTGGGCACCCCACTCCGGACGGATCTGAAGGGCAGCTGTTCCTTCCTATCGACTGGAAGAACAAAGGGCCCTAGGGCATCCACCACTGTGTGAGCGTCAAGTTGGGGTCATTAAATATTGTAATCCATATCGTACGTGTTAGTTTTGTCTTGTGTCATTGGAAAAGAGAGGGCTGTTATTGCATGCGTGGGTAGGTTTCTACATGCACATGCTGTGTTTTACACATTAGGTACTGAGGATGAAGTTCATTTTAACTTGAGGCACTTATGATACATAAATATTCATAACTGTGGATTATGAAGAAATATTCATAACGGTAGGTTAAAAACCTAAATCTGGTGATAAGAAAAGGAAAATAACTTTCACATTCTCCGGAAGGAAGGAAAGGTCTGGCCGCTGGTTAAGCCACTTAGCAAATATTGAAAACTATGACCCCGGGCAGTCAACCGAGTCAGGGGGCCCTTGAGTGAGCTCCACTGTTTGTAAGGACGATGGGCAGAATCCTGGAAGGTTCACTCTGGATGAGCCGCATTTCAGAGTGATCCACTCCCTGAAAATGTCCACCAACCAGTGTCCTCATGAGTAAGCGGGCCCTGACACCCCATGGGATGTGAAGCTGGAGTGCCCCAGCCGAGCCCTTTCCCCCCATTTTCCTGTCTTTGAGGGGATGGCAGACAGTCGTGGTGTAATCAGTGAATGACCGTCATTCATTAATTTATACATTCAGTCAAGGAATCTTTGCTGTGCATTGAATATATTTAAGCCTTATTTCATAATCTCAGACAGACATGGATATCACTACTCTTGTTCTCAAGAAGCTTCAGTCTACTGAGAAAGATCTTAGCTTGATGTACTGACCTCGGTGTACTGACCTTGAGAAATATTATATGGCCACATAATAAGAGCATAGACCTGATGCCAAATTCCAACCCAACCCTGCATGGGCTGCGTGACCTCAGGCCAGTCACTTAACCTCTCTGGGGATCAAATTCCTTATGTGTAAGAGATGTTCAGTACCAATAGCCTACATCCTAGGCTTGTGGTGGAGATTAAATGAGATGATGTATATACAGCAGGGATGGCCTCATAATGAGTGCTCGGTGATTGTTATCATTTCTATTCCTCTAGAGGACGCAGAGGCTCAATTACTGATTCACACAGGGGTGGGGGGTAGACAAAACTCTCTGGAGGAGGATTCAAAAATGTCTCAGCGATTCACTTCACTCTTATGAAATAGGACTCTTAAGTCATAAGACACATTTAGTAAAACCTTGTTTTCATAATATGATCTAGAGAAGACAGAAGTCTACGTACGCTTGATGGGAGTATGAAGAATACAGCCGTCATTCTCCATGGAAAAGGGTTTAACAGAGGAAGCCTTTCCACCTCTGCCCAACGCTGGATGGGGGAGGAATAGAATATAAAGGGGTTTGAATGTTTTGGCGAGGAAGGCACAGGTTAAATTAAAAATTGGGGAATACCAGCCTATGCCCACTTGGATGAAGGAAGTCCTTAGAAATAAAATGAATAGGGGCACCTGGGTGGCTCAGTTGGTTGGGCCTCTGACTTTGGCTCAGGTCACGATCTCACAGTTCATGGGTTCGAGCCCCGCGTCGGACTCTGTGCTGACAGCTCAGAGCCTGTTTCGGATTCTGGGTCTCCCTCTTTCTCTGCCCCTCCCCTGCTCACGCTGTCTCTCTCTCTCTCTCTCTCAGAAAAAAAAAAAAAAAGAAATAAAATGAATGGCAGAGATTTCAGGCATTGGTGCTGAAAATTAAGGCAAGTGTTTAGGGCAACAGTTAGTAGAATGGTTCTATCCTACAGCAGAGGGTCTTCTGCATGGGGGTAAGGCTGATTTTGAGAAGTAGGGGACATAGTAGGAGACATGAAAGAGACGGTACCTGTATCCCACCACGCCACACCTCCGGACAGTGGGTGCCTAAGCTTGGGGTGACTGATTACAGGAATACTTGGCTTCCGCGCATGGGGTGGAGTGAAGTTTCTTTACTCAGGCTAAGTCCAAAGAATTGATTTTGTTCCATCCAACGTGGTATTTATTGCTTGCAGTTGCTGGTGCTGCCGTCTGAACTACGGTGGTGCCGGTGTGGACTGTGGTGTCATTGCACAAGATGGCGCACTCTGAAAAGACACCAGGAAAGGAGAGGATCTTGGGATTCACGAGTCTGGCAGCCTTGTTCCTTATCTTTAGAGTCTTTTCTGTAACTCTTGGAGATGTCAAAGGCCAAAGAAACCCTTGTGAACAGCCTTGTTTTCCATACTGATTTGAATTCATGGGAACGATATCAGTAAGCACTGCTGAATCAACGAAAAAAAAGAAAAGAAAACTTTGACAGGTGCATCACTCTTAACAACTGGATCCACCAAAGGCCCAACTATTTTTTTTGCTGTTGCTTTTGCCTTGATCCAATGAGTGCTCCTCAGCCCTGGCCGCACAATGGAATGAGTCGTCTTAGGCACTTTTAAAAATAATCGTGCCTGGGGCTCAACCCCAAAGATTCTGATTTAATTGTTGTGAGATGAGATGAGAGCTAATCAACGCCTCTTGGGTGATAGAGTGGGCAGCCAGAGCTGAGAATCACAGGCTAACTTTTGTGACTTCTGCAAGGAAGATGTGTCATTTGCATTGGGACGTGTGTCCGAGCAGCTTCAAGATCTGCCTGGCTAGGGAAGAGTTGTTCCCATGAGAGAGCATGGCGATGACAGGAAACTTGAGGAACACTCCGCCGTGGCCATTTGTCACGAGGACCACCGTGCGTGTGTCATCGGGGTTGTGACTAGTGGCAGAAGGCCCTTCCCAGTTAGGTTCTGGGGAGATGCACTTCTAGTGATAAAATAAATGTTCGAATGTCAAAGTGCCGTAGCGCAGGAGAGTAAATTACAGCAATAGGCTAAGTTTAAAAATGGGCAAACTAAACCAGAAAGTTGGGGAGAGGGGCATTGATATTCCCATGGGCTAGATTGGAGTTGTGATGTGCGACTGTAGGAAAATAACCAAATCTAATTAGGATTCTCCCCATCTCAGGGCTCCTCTTATCTCTTGTGACCAAGATGTGCAGAAAAAAGGAAGCTCACAAGAAGTAGTTGTCATGATTTTTGTAAAAAATTCTAGTGATTTAAAAATATCTATCAGACTATACACTTCGGTGTTTTTTTAAGGACAGCTTTCTTGAGATACAATTCACATGACATAAAATTCATCTTTTTAAAATTCACAATTCTGTTGTTGTTAGTACTCTCACCACTGTCTAATTCTAGAATATTTTTATGAACCCAGCAGTAGTTATTCCATCTTCTACCCAAGTGCTGGCCCCTAGCAACTACTAACTGGTCTTTATAGATTTTGCCAATACAGATATTTCATGTGAATGTACTCAGATGATGAAATAGTACAACAAAACCTATGATATAGCGATAAGTGGAATTATATGATAGTCTTTTGTGTCTGGCTTCTTCCACTTAGCATACTGTTTTCAAGATTCATCATGTTCTGCCTGAATCAGTACTTCACTCCTCTTTAGGGCAGAATAATATTTCATTGCACGGGTATGCCGTAGTTTGTTTCTCATACCTCAGTGGAGGGACATTTTGCTTCAATTCTTGGCCATTGTGAATAATGCCAATATAGACATTTACAGTCACATTTTTGTGTGGACATCCATTTTCCATTCTGTTGGGTATACATGTAGGAGTGGAATTTCTAGGTTATTGTGGTAACTTTTAGGCTTCACTTTTTAGAGAATTGCCAAAATGTCTTCCAAAGCAGCTGCGCAATTTTCCATTCCCACCACAATGTGCCAGGGTTCCAGTTTTTCACGTCCTTGCCAATACACGTTGTTTGCAACTTTGGATTATAGCCTTCGTAGCGCATTTGAAACGGTACCTCATAATGGTTTTGGTATTCATTTCCTTAATGACTAATGATGTTGGGCACAGATTCATGTGATTATTGGCCATTTTAGTATCTTTTCTTATCTACTCAAATTCTTTGACCATTTTTAAATTGGGCTGTCTTTTGATGGCTGAGTTGTAAAGTGTTGTTTGGATACAAGTCCCTTGTCAGATACATAATTTTCAAATATTTTCTCCCATTATGAGGGATGTAATGTCACATTCTTATGATGGCCTTTGGTGCACAAAAGTTTTAATTTTAATGAGGTCCAGCATATGTTTTTTCTTCTGGCCCTTATGCTTTTGATGTCGTATCTAAGAAACCATTGCTTAAACCAAGGTCATGAAATTTTACTTCTTTGCTTTCTCGTAAGCACTTCCTAGTTTCAGAACTTACAATTAGGTCTCTGATCCATTTTTAGTACATTTTTATGTATGATTTGAAGACGGGGACCCAACTTACATGCAGGAGGGGGTCCCTGTCTTGCCATGCCCCACAGTGTTTGAAGAGAAATCTGCGGGGCGCCTGCGGGGCTCAATTGGTTGAGTGACTCTTGATTTCGATTCAGGTCACGATCCCAGGGTTGTGGGATCGAGCCCTGTGTTGGGCTCTGTGCTGAGCCTAAGAATTCCTCTCTTTCCCTCTGCCCCGTCCCCTGCTTGCACATTCTTGCTCTCTCTCAAATAAATAAAAAAATATAAATAATAAAACATAAAGAGAAAGGAGCTTTTATTTTAAAAACTTTTTAATGTTTACTGATTCGTGAGAGATAGAGAGAGACAGAGCACAAGCAGAGGAGGGGCAGAAAGAGATAGAGACACAGAGTCCAAAGCAGGTTCTAAGCTCTGAGCTGTCAGCACAGAGCCCCATGCGAGGCTCAAACCCACATAGTGTGAGATCATGACCTGAGCCAAAGTCAGACACTTAACTGACTGAGCCGCCCAGGTGCCCCGAGAAATGAGCTTTTAGATATGAGGTCCCATACATTTGAAATTTTGATAAAGAATCTTTTTTTTTAATACTATAGGATCAGAAAGTCAAAAATGTCTACGGGTCGGATTTGGCTAATATACCACTTAAAACCTGTGATGTGAGCTCTCACCTCAGCCTGGGCGGCTGTGAAAGGAAAATAATAATGCTTGATTTGCAGAACAGAAGGGATTTAAAATTCATTCTATTGAATCATGGCTCTTAGAATACATGAATGTTCAATAAATGTTGATTTGTCCAGGGGCGCCTGGGTGGCTTAGTCGGTTAAGCGTCCGACTTTCGCTTAGGTCATGATCTCGCGGTTCGTGGGTTCGAGCCCTGCATTGGGCTCTGTGCTGACTGCCAGCTCAGAGCCTGGAGCCTGTTTCAGTCTGTGACTCCCTCTCTCTCTGACCCTCCCCTGCTCACGCTGTCTCTCTCTCTCTCTCCTAGAAATAAATAAAACATTTAAAAAAATATTTTAAAAAAAAGTTGATTTGTCCAGTTGTCCCCAATAATTTATTGACTTAGTAATTCTCTCCTGAGTCCTTCCCCAGATTTGTGCGTAATGGGCAGAAGTGGACGGCCATGTGGCTCAAGGTGATATTCCAAACAGAAGTCACCATTTGAGGTCTAAGTAAGTGGCATCGGAAATTCCAGAAAGGGAAATGTGAAAGCGTGGAGGCCAGTTCGTAATTCAGGTCAAGCCTGAGATGTTGTCTAAGCCCCTGATGGTCTTTGAGCACCTGTTCTATTTTGAAGGCAGAGCCTCTTCTCAGTACATTGGCTGGAATTCCTCTCTGTGTCTGTGTCTTCTGTCTTCTTTGTTCATCTTTTATTGGGGACGGAGAGTATGAGTCAAGTATTTTGCTTGCCCATTTTTCTTTGTATACATCCCACGAGAATTAATCTCCGTGAAGGCAGGTTTCCATCCACTTTGCTCAATGCTATAGTCCCCTGTCTGTCAGCTAATAGATGCTCAGTAAATAATAGTTGAAAGGCTGCATTAATGAATAAACGCCTTGTTTTCTGCGGAGGGTTCCTTCTGCCCCTTGGCTGCCGGAGGACAGAGGGTGAATGCAGTAAGCATGAGGCCGGTGCTGTTTGCACCCAGGCCGTCCTGGCTGCAAACCCCGGGCCTGGTGGGGATTAGAGGCTGTTCCTGGGCACGCGGTGTCATGCCAGAGGTGGGGGTGAATCTGCCTAGGCTCCTCCCCTCTGCTGCTGGGAGGCAGTGCTCAGAGGTCATTAAAGAGCTCCCTTCCAAATGATGTCACTCTTTCTGGCTCCCTGTGCACAGAAATGCGAATCTATACCTCCAGGTGCCTGCGCGGTTGCATCCTGGGTGGGGGCTGGAGAATGGCCCAGGGGTGCCCGAGGTCACCCGCAGGCATCTGCAGAGAAGACACGGTCTAGCCCAGAGCATCTTCATTGCTGGGCACTTGCAGCCCCACCAGCATTCGGGCCTCGCTCGCTACCAACAAACTGCTTAGAAAGGTGGGGATCTCGGTGCCCCTGCGGGGGGTACCTGTCGCCCGCTCCCACCTGTGACCCACGTGCGTCTTCCTGAACCCGCCTCAGACCAACTCCCCCCACGAATTTGGCTTTCTTCTCGATCAGCTCTGCCCACCGAGTCCAGCGCTCTGTTAGGACCTCAGACCCCGTCATCTGGGGGGGGGTGGCCTTTGAACACAAGACCCCCTTTCTTGGAAGGTGGCTTTGCATCCGATAAACACGCCTTGGTGACTACTCCTAGGGGGGAAGTGGGGGGGCGCTGCTGAAGGGGGTGGAGCTGGGGAGGGGCACCCACCGCCTTGGGGCTTCTTCTTATGTAAAGAAACATGCATACATGTAAACCGCTTTTCGTCTCGTTTTGATCATTTCTTTATTTGGGTCACAGGTTGGTTATGCCGGGCGCTCAACATGAAACCCGAGAGCCTCATCCTGGAAGCTGCAAAAGTGCTATCACCGTGGGTTTGGATCAGGGTGGACCCCGGGG
>NW_027533280.1:899472-914444 GCF_008692635.1 Crocuta crocuta | reverse complement strand
AAGTCTCCAGCTGCACTTAGATGCATGTGAAGAATTACATACAGGATGGGTCGAAGGTACGAGCTTCAGTTACAAGACAACGGGCTTGGGGCAAACTGCGCAGCGCGGGCCCTGCAGGGAACAAGGGGTCTGGAATGTTCCAAAGTTGCCCCGAGCATAGATCCCAAAAGTCCTCACGGCAAGGAGATGTTTTCCCAAGTAGGCTGGGCGATGGATGTCAGCGGAAGGAGTTGTGGTGGTCATTTCACAACATTTCACAACACACATGCCGCGCACCTAAACCACAGGGCTGGTGTGTTGATTTAATGAAAAGAAATGTTGCGAGTGGCGTGGTTGGTTTACTGTGCAAGAGAGATGCTCTGGCGGAGACACAGGAGGGGCCCTTATAACTGTCCGGAGAGGAGGAGGGGTGGTGTGGCCCCGCGGGCTCCAAGGCGGGTCCGTGCAGTCAGGCCGCCGGTAGCGCGTCTTCAGGCTGCCCTGGGGTCTGTCCCCGCTGCTGTTTAAGGATCTGGGTGACCGAGGTGGGGGGGCTTTCTCGGTTGAACCTCCTTGCATCGGGGCGACGGGAGGGGGAAGAACGGCCCCACACGTGAGTTCCTTCCCCTCCGGGCCAAGCGGTGGCCCCGCGTCGCCCTCAGTAACCGTTTGGCTTTCAGGAAATTAATCCCAAAAGTCTGTAACTTTCTATTCCCGGTTTAGCAGCGCGGCTGGGCGTGGCTGGGAAGGGGTGCTCTGGAAACGAGTGTGAGGCTGTGGGACAGAACACATCACCGTGCGCTGATGACTGGGAAGTCATGACGTAACCGGCCACCTTGGGGGTGCCTAAATTAGGAGACAGCACCCCAAAACTGTCTTTCTTTAAAGCAAAGGTAACCCAAGAAATAGCTGATACCAGTAACAGCTGGCACTTACAGATTGCCACCTGGGTAGCAGGTGCAGTGCCTTTGTGCTCAGATTGGAAAAAGTGGTTACTGGGTAACGCCACCTGCATTACCTAACTCCCTTCCCCGTCGTCACCTTTTAGTTGCAGGGGTCAGATTTTGGCCAATGAGGTAGAAGTAGAACTCTTTTTTTTTTTTAAATGTTTTATTTATTTCTAGGAAAGAGAGAGAGAGACGGCGTGAGCAGGGGAGGGTCAGAGAGAGAGGGAGTCACAGACTGAAACAGGCTCGAGGCTCTGAGCTGGCAGTCAGCACAGAGCCCGACGCGGGGCTCGAACCCACGAACCACGAGATCATGACCTAAGCGAAAGTCGGACGCTTAACCGACTAAGCCACCCAGGAGCCCCGAAGTAGAACTCTTTTGTAAAAGTTTTGCAAAAGCATTTGATTTGCTGATGATCACTTCCTGCTCTGTCCTCCTCCTTCTTTTTGTCTTGGATACAGCTGTGATGGCTAGAGCTGCAGCAGCCACACTGTGACCATGAGTCAAGGGCCAAAACATAAAGCCTTTAGCCTGGACATCATTGGCCTCCTGAGCCAATGCTAGAGTCCTCTGTTCCTAGACACCTTGCTAGAGAAGGAAAATACAACCTATATATTATTTAGACTACTGTGCTCAGGTTGTGTTACCTATAACCAAAAGTATTTCTCACTGATACATAAATGTTACATCATTTCATCCTTAAATAGCTCCCCTTGTTACAGAGGAGAAAATGTATGCTACTTACAGTGGTTCAGCAGTAAGTAATAGATCCCTGATCTGTGCCCAGATAACACTAACCATTTCTATTTCTATCTTGTCTTGTGGTTTCACTGGAAAATGTTATTCTCAGAGATTAAGTTCTTAGTATAGCACATTGTGGATTATTTATAAAACCAGTCTGAAATAAAATAGAATTACCCATAATCCTACCTCCCAGAGATAACCACTATAATTTTTTTTGTGGGGGGCACTGTGTTTTTTATATTTTTCCTGTTATTTAAGATTGCCTACATGCTGCTCTAAGCTCTCTTTGCCCTGTCTTGCTTCCTATTTTTTTTTTTTTACAGCACTTGCCACTTTCTAGTATCCCTTATATGGTTACTTATTATTTATTTTTCCTACCAGCATATAAACCGCACAAAGGAGGAATCTTTGTCTTTCACGAACACATTCACGTGACCACACCGACGGCTGGCAGCCGCGCATGCTCCCACAGCTACACAGACTGTCTCATAAAAACTGTCCCATTTGCTTTCTTGAAATAATTGGACCCCCGGATAAATGAAATGTAATTAATACATGCATAGATCTTAGAGCCGTGCTGGGTTCAGCACGTGGTTAGTGCTCGCTGAGTGTTAACTATTATTTTCTGTGTTATTATAAAATCAGTCCCCTCCCTTTCGAGTATGGAAGCAAAAATCCATTGCTCTGTCTCCCGTCGATGCTGCCTCGCACCAAACTGCCTCTTCCCGTTACAAAACCGATCCCTAGAACACGGCGTTAGCAGGTGCAATGGCTTCTCGATGTGAGCCCACAGAGCAAAGTTGTCTGCACCTCCCCTGGCTGAAACAAGCCTTCAAGGAGAGTATTATTCCAGTGTTATTCTTTATAGTATTATATAAAAACCATTTTACGGCAGCTATTAAAACAATCTGTGTAAACATAATTTTTACAGCCGAAAGATACTCCAGCATATGGCTACCCCATCATTTACTTAACTATTACTCCATTGTTAGGTGTTTAGAATGTTTCTTGTTTTTCATTATTATGAGCGGGGTGATAATATTCCTCTTGGAACATAAAAGAGAAAGTCCTCCTTGAGGGGAACCTGGATGACGACATTAAAAAGACTAAACTCAGCTGTAACTGTCTGCAGTCGAATGATTTGCAATGGCTGAGATTAAAAGTGCCTTTGCAGGGGAGGGGGCTCACCCAGGCCTAGGGAACGGAGTCCGGCTCCCTAAGGCCTGTGCGATCTGCACTGTGATCCGTGGGAAAGATGCCAGGAGCTGAGGGCATGTCGTGGGGTGTACCCAGGAGCTCTAGCAATAAGCAGGAGGTAACCCGCAGCGTTCACACATTTACTAGTTTTACAAATATTTATTAAGCACCTACTATGTGCCGAGAATTTTTTTGTGAGCAGTGGTTCTCAAAGTGCAGTTCCTAGACCAGCAGCATCAGCATCGCCTGGGAACTTGCTGGACATGCAGATTTTTGGGTGTCTCTCGGGGTGATGAGTCTTGAACCAGTAGACTGAGCGCAGGTCATCCTCACCGGGGTGGGAACGGCATCGTCTGGTCCTTTGAGGGCCAGCATAGAATAAAAAGGCAGAAGAAGGGTACATTTTCTCTCTGTCTGAGCTGGGACGCCCGTCTCCTCCTGCCCCTGGACGCGGGTCTCCAGGTTCTCAGGTCTTCGGATTTGGACTGAATTACACCAGCTTTCCTGGTGCTCTGGCTCGCAGATGGCGGATCGTGGGAGTTCTCGGTCTCCACAGTAGTGTGAGCGCATCCCTCACAATAGGTCCAGATGCAGAGACGAGGGCGCCATGGGCGCCAGAACCGGGGGGGGGCTGCAGAAGGTGGAAGCGTCCCCAGGAGGAGACCGCAGGGGAGAGGGTGTATGCATGCACGTGTGTGCGCACACATGTGTACGCACGTGTGTGCGGGTGCTCAGTGGATGCGATGCTGACCTTCCCGGGAAGACACGCGTTAGCTCTCAGATGGGAACGGTCTGGGCCAACCACAAAAGCGTGATGAGTCGATGGGCTTCTCCCTCTTCCCTCCCCCCTCAGCAACCTCACCCAGGATGAGCGTGAGGAAGGGAGAGGAGATCTCGAAAAGCTTTGTTTCGCAGGATTAAAATAATTGATGCATCTGCAAATGCATCATCCTCAGCGAGCCCAAGGCGGCTTCCTGGTGTTAGGCAGCGCAAACATCCTGAAGTCGTCTCGCTGCCGAGTTGCTTTTCTAGAAACGTCCGTTAACGTGAAAAGTCTGCATCTGGTCAGTTTGTTGACCGTTCGTGAACACATCATCCAAACATCTTCACTCTGGACGAGATCACCTGAGGAACGGAACACAGGCGACTTGGAGCAGGAGACGCTGAATGACTATGAGTTGATGCCCAAGGGAGCGGAGGGAAAGTCCAAGTGACCTGCACTCATGTCTGAAGGTGCTAGTGATGTTTTGGTTTGGCTACTAAAAATGTGTGAGTGTCCCTAAGCATCATTTCGAAGAAGTGACACATCCAGGTGCCTGAGTGACGTCATCCTGTGACTTTGCCTGCGTTCGTGATGAGCTCTAACCTCCGCCTGACTCCCCGAGTGGTGAGGAGAACCGCCCACTTGAGTTTACACGTCAGGTGGAAGCCGGCAGCAAGGAAGAGCCCTGCCTTGTGAGCTGTCAGCTGAAGTTGGCCAGTCTCGATTGCTACTTCTGTTTTACATGAAGCGGGACTTTGTGTGTGATCATATATTTATATTTGGAGGAAGGAAAAGAAATTCCCTCCATTTGGATATTGAATTTGGTTACTTACACGGGCCTGGGGCAAAATCTGAAAAGTACTACGCGTCTCTTACAAAACAGCATCTGGGAAATCCTTTGCAGCAGCTGCTAATATAAATAATTCACTGTTAATTGATGGCAGGGCTGCTACCGAGGCCAGCGTGCCAAGCTGCATAACAGGGTGGTGCTGTAATGGAAATTGATAACAGGTTGATTATTTATTCCCTTCCTGCCTCTGCAGGTCATAACAAGAGGAACCCCCAGCTCCTAGGGACTCATCTATGAATCAATCATAGACACAGGTTCAAGGAAAAAACACATCTATGACCTTCATGTTCTGAGTAAAGATGTTACAGTTTTATTTTTAATAATGACTTGCTCTCCCTTAGATTCTGGTTTCAATCAGCATTTCTTTGGCAGAAAATGAGCCAATTTGAGTCACGGCTGGGCTGCTCACGTGTCTAGTGCTTGTTCTGGGGGTAGGAGAGAAGGAAGGCAGAGAGGGGATGTCTGTCCAGGTCTGAAGCTCGGATAAGGCCTCACGCATAATCACTTAACTTTATCTCAACGGATCATTCTACCTGGGAGTGTATGTTTTTGTTTTTTAATGTTTTTTTATTTTATTTCTAGGAGAGAGAGAGAGAGACAGCGTGAGCAGGGGAGGGTCAGAGAGAGAGGGAGTCACAGACTGAAACAGGCTCCAGGCTCTGCGCTGGCAGTCAGCACAGAGCCCGACGCGGGGCTCGAACCCACGAACCGCGAGATCATGACCTAAGCGAAAGTCGGGCGCTTAACCGACTAAGTCACCCAGGTGCCCCTGGGAGTGTATGTTTGAGAAAACATTAATTTATAAGCATTTCTTTTACTTTTTAAATTTTATTTACTTACTTTAAGTGATCTGTACACCCAACGTGGGGCTCAAACTCATGACCTTGAGATCAAGAGTCACACACTCTACTGACTGAGCCATCCAGGAGTCTGAGTTCATAAGCATTTAAAATATTACATGACTTGGGGCGCCCCGGTGGCTCGGTCTGTTAAACATCCGACTCTTGATTCCGGCTCAGGTTATGATCTCTCGGTTCATGAGTTTGAGCCCCGCATCAGGCTCCGTGCTGAGGACACAAAGCCTGATTGGGACTCTCTCTCTCCCCCTCACTATTCCCCTCCCCCACTTTCTCTCTCTCATAAATAAATAAACTTAAAAAAGAAAATATATGATTTAAAAAATAATAAAATATTTCATGATATTTGTTAGCCCCCATAAATTGATAGAGAGACTCATAATAAGGCCCTGGCCTGGGAGTGATCAGCCTCCGAGAGATAAGACAGAACCCTTCTTCGGAGCTTCTCACCTCCTATAGCTCTCCCTGAGGGCTGCACAGCTTTCCAGACCCTTCCTCATCCCGGCGGGTTATTCAGATAGGAGAAGCCCTGAGTCACCTCAGGACGTGAACTCCACGCCTCGAGGGCCCCACAGGACGCTAATGGTATAAATGGGGTTAGCCCTCCACAGTCATTCTCTGTACGTCTACCTGTCTCTTCCTCAGATTCCTGTGTCTATTTCTTGCTAATTGTTCATGATCATCTCCCTCCTTTTATGGGATAAGCTCCAAGAAAGAAAGAGTCAGATGAGTCTTCCTCAGGGCAGTGGCTCTGATACCACTCTTCCTGGCTCCTAGTAGGTCCAGTAAATACGTGCTCATTGAAGAAAGAGGTCGTAGTTTGTATACAAATGTATTCATCGTTTCTACTGCATGGCTAACGTTGCCTTGTGCAAACACTTGCTTTGCTGATGTTTTTCTGCAAACAATGCTGTGATAAATGTTCTTGTGAGCATTGTTTTGGTGACTTGTAAAAATATTAATTGGATATATTAGATTAATTAGCCTGAAAGGCTAAGCCTGAGTACATCCTCCTGAGAACAAACAGCATGACTGAGTCCATAGAAAATCCCCAAGAACCTACAGGAAGACATTGAACGTCTAAGTGAGCTTCACGTGGTCATAGTGTATAAGTGTATGAGACAAAGAGTAAGTGTATTTCCTCATTCCAGCAATGGCTGCTGGGCACTGAAATTGTCCGATACCCTTTACCACAGCACGAACCCGTGAAATCCTGAGGCATATATCTAAGAAACAGGAGCCGTTTCTGCAAGCTGAAAACCCGAAGCACTGATCAGCAGAAGAGATGCAATCTTAAGAAACTGGAGGCACATTCCACACCCACCGACTGGTCGACGTCAGTTCTCCCCGACAGGGTCTGCGAATTCCGTGCAGCCCCACCAATCTGTCAGCAGGACTTTCCCGAGACGTTGCTGAAACGGGTCTTAATTCTATTTCAAAAGGCAACACCAAAAATTAGAAGAGCCAAAAAGAAATTTTTTTAAAGAATGAAGTCAGAGCACTCACACTATCTGATCATAAAATTTATTATGAGGCTGTAATTATTGAGACGGTGGTATCTGCAGAAGGGTGTGTGGGGCGGTCAATAGAGCAAAATCGAGCGCAGCAATGGCTCTCACACGTGTGGAAAATCGATTTTGGTCAAAGCTGCAAAGGCGATTCAGAGTGTAAGCGATGGCCTTTCCACAAATCGTTCTGGAGCCTTTAGACACCCATGTCCCCCACCCTTTCCTTACACCATATAAACACTTAAAGTGAATCACAGATCTAAACGTAAAGCCCAAAACCATTTCTAATTTTTTAAATGTTTATTTATTTTTGAGAGAGAGAGAGAGAGCAGCGTGAGGGCAGAGAGAGAGGGAGACACAGAATCTGAAACAGGCTCCAGGCGCTGAGCTGTCAGCACAGAGCCCGACGCGGGGCTTGAACTCACGAACTGCGAGATCATGACCTGAGCCAGAGTCAGACACTTCGCCCACTGAGCCCCCCAGGGACCCTGCCTAAAACCATTTCTAAGTAAGTGGGTAAAGATGACGGGCAGAAACAATAGAAAACTCGTGAATTCCACACCACCACCCCATGGATGGATGTTATTGTCATCTCCATTTATGGATCAGAAAGTGGAGGACAGAGAGGTCAGGTAAGTTGCCCAAGGTTGCACAGCCGGTACATGAGAGTCACGTGACACGGGAACGAGGCTGGGCCCCTGAGGGCCCCTGAGAGTCCTGNTCTCCTAAAAATAAATAAAACATTTAAAAAAAAAAAAAGAAAGAAATTCAGCTCCTTTAGCCCATCACGGATTCATATGCTTTGCCCAGCTTCTAACTGAGGCCAAATTGGAGAATTCCCACAATCCAATGATCTCCTCAGAATTAAAAAATTGCACATATTAGGACCTGAGATTCATTTAAATAAGAGCAATGTTTTCTGCCATAATTTATTCTTTAAAAAAAAATGTTTATTTTTGAGAGAGAGAGAGCGTGCAGAAGCCAGGGGTGGGGCAGAGAGAGGGAGACACAGAACCTGAAACAGGCCCCAGGCTCTGAGCTGTCAGCACAGCCCGACGCGGGGCTCGAACCCACGAACCGTGAGATCATGACCTGAGCCGAAGTTAGACGCTTAACTCAGTACTGAGCCACCCAGGCGCCCCTGTCATAATTTATTCTTTACCCTGTGTCTACTCTTCCTGAATGGTGTCATTTTCAAGATGGTAGAATGCCTTCATAATCAGAAGGCCAATTGCTAGCATTTCAGTTAAATCCAAAGTCCACCCACCTTATACAGCAGTGACTTTATTTAAATCGTATATTTTCATTCAATGTGATAACATAAGTATTTGGTAAAAACAGGTCTAAGGTCCAGCTTCTGATGCAAATATGCAGTGTCACTGGGATGAGACCCTTACGCTCCACTCACGATGTCTGTATCCAGAAGTGGAGTCATTATCAGCCGTCAGTTGTCCCTGCTCTGCGGCCACTGGAGTCCTGTGGAGACAGAGAAGCTGAGGGCTTCACGCACCAGGGGAGTGAGTTACCACTGCCAGGGGCAGCCCGCTTCGCTGCCAAGCTCCAGAGATTCCTGAGAACGTTCCAGACTCCAAAGTGAGTTTGAAGAAAACCCATTGCCTTTACAGACTCACCTCCATTAAAAATGGTAATGCGGGGGTGGGGGGGGGGCACCTGGGTGGCTCAGTCGGACAAGCGTCTGACTTCGGCTCAGGTCATGATCTCACAGTTCATGAGTTCGAGCCCCACATTGGACTCTGTGCTGACGGCTCAGAGCCTGGAACCTGTTTCAGATTCTGTGTCTTCCTCTCTCTCTGTTCCTCCCCTACTCTGTCTCTCTGTCTCAAACACAAATAGACATTGAAAATTTTTTTAAAAATGGTGATGGGGGTCCGTTGTACCATAGTCCCCAAGAAGTCAAGTTCCAGAAGTCAGTACCCACGACTGACACGCAGAAGGGGGCTGCCCCTGGATGTCTGTACATTTTGTACCTTCTCTCTTGAGTTTTCCAGAGAGCGAGCTGGGCTGCTATTGACCCACTGGTCAACAGCCATGATGATATGCTGGGAACGGCATGGCTTTTCTGTGGGAACAGATGTCCCGCGGTGAGAATGGACGCCGTCCCGGGAGACCAGTCCTGCAGCGCTGAGTCACTGTCCCCTCCGCCAGACCCCGTCTCTCGTGCCTTGTCCTCCAGCTTGGCCACGGCTGGGTGGCCGTCCTGCGCTCGAGAATTCTCCTGCTGCTTTTCCCAGCAGCTCAGCACAGCCACGACCGGTCGGTCTAGCGCAGCAGTGAGGCCAGATGCCCGAGCCACGCGATCCCCGCCACGGAGGCCACGCGGCCCCCCTGCACGGAACCAGAACACGGGAAGAGTGCCCGTCGTGGGAAAGTCTTCTGTGCGAGAAAGTCCGCTTCTCCCCCACTTCTTCAGTAACTCCGCGGTGCTGACGGCAAACATGTCGTGTCCGTACGTGTGATACCCGGCCCCTCAGAGTGAGATCCAACGTGTGTGTGACCCCTGGGCTCGTGCTCAGCATAATAAACAATGTTCTACCATTTCACTGACAAAAATTTTTAGAGGGATATGGAAGGCAGAGAAAGAGAGAGAGAGAGAGATCTAATACCTATTTAAAAATCATTAGCGTTTTTTAGAAGACTCAGGGGAGACCAGAGGTGGCTGTATAGACCAGTTCACATTTCTGCCTGGAGGAGGCTTCCACATTATTCTGGAAGCCCCCTGAACTCTGTCTGTAACTTCGTCGCAGCCCCCAGCCTGCCTGGCGCTGCTATTAAATTTGCAGCCATGAGCCCCGTGCAGGAGATAGTGTCCTGCAGGCCGTAAATACCTGGCGTCTTTTGTTTCAGGACCAGGTCCATGGTCATTGGCACAGTTTTGCTTAGGCAGCAAACCTAAGAAACATGCCCCAACATCGCTTCTGCTCAGCGCCAAGGACCGACTGTATCTTAGCATACTTCAGTCTGGGAACACCAGCGTGTCATTTTTCTCTTTAGAGCTTTAGAAACCAAGATGAATGGGAGCTATTCTGCGGGAGGGACGTTTTGACTTCCCTTTTGCGTTTATGTCACCCCGAGGAGCATTCCCCTGCTTCTGTGAAAGTGCTGACATGGGGCTCTGAGACGGAAACACACAGCACGTCCTTAATTCGACTGCTTTAGAAGCAATTAAGGTCCCCTGCTCTCAGCCGGCGGTGCACCTGGCGAGTCCACAAATGCACACCTTGTTCCGTGACCTGCAATGGCGCCGGGGGGCGCGTGTGATGCCTTTGCCGGAAATAGACTCCCAGGGAGCTCTGAGCACCCTGACCACAGCAACCCTGGGCCCCTTGGGGGACGGTGGCTCGAGATCTGGCAGAGACGCGCACAAAGTGGATGAGCTGGGAAGACAGAAACCCTAGCGCTGCATCTGTAGATTTCTTTTTCTTTTCCTGTATGTATGTTTCTTTCAAGGGATTTTATTTTCTGTAGCAGAGCACATGACAGCAGAATGGATGTTTTCGAGGTGCGGAACTCGAGAGAGGCTCGCTATGAAATGATGGGGGGGATCGACGGCCCCGGGCAGGACGGCCGGGGTGTCCGGTGAGAGGGAGCTGTGAAGGATGGACGGGCCAGTCTTCTCCCTCTGATCCACGCAGGATAGATGGGGTCGGGCAGCTCTCCGCACTCAGGAAAGAGGAGTAGCTGTGCCGGGCGATATTTCACCAAGAGCAATGATCGCTGTGGCTTAAAGCCAAAGGGAAAAAACCTTTCCATAATAAACACTCTGGGGGAGCTGAGTGAATTGAGATGCAACCACTCCGGAGGTAGAAGTATGTTTGGCGACACCCGGGCGGGCCGGGCCTCACTCCCCTGACAGCCCAGCGACTCTGCCTCCAGGCGGGCACCCAAGAGAACCGAGTGCACATGCGAAGAGAAAATGCACACGTGAATCTTCCTAGTGGGTTCATCTGTAGGGCAAACCAGGAACAACACAATGTATATTCATACATATACAGAGCAAGCCGCTAAAAGGTTAAACTAAATTTGCTGGATTTACCTTCCCACCTAAAACAAGACCCACAAGAATAAAAGAGACAAAAATATAGGAAGCAACGTTCTTTTAAGACGTTGATCATTGGGAGCTCTTACAGTTAGTTCCTGTGACGTAAGTGTGAGGCTTCCCTTCCTCCCTCCCTCCCCCCCTCTCTCCCTTCCTTCCTTCCTTTCCAAGATCTAGGGGCGCCCGGGTGGCTGAGTGAAGTGTCTGACTTCATCTCAGGTCATGATCTCGTGGTCCATGAGTTCGAGCCCCACGTCAGGCTCTGTGCTGACAGCTCGGAGCCTGGAGCTGCTTCAGATTCTGTGTCTCCCTCTCTCTGCCCCTCCCCCACTCAAGCTCTCCCTCTCTCTCAAAAATAAGCATTAAAAAATTTTCTAAATAGATGAACGTTAAAAAAAAAAAGAACCCAGAGATCTAGCTGCTAGGGGTGTGTACTGCTACAGGCTGTTACTTCTTTCAGTTCTTTGAATAGTCAGGGGAAGGAGATGCTTGTGTGCGCACTAACCCATGGTAAACAATGTGCATCGATGCATATGTCTACATGTAGCGTCTGTTTCCACATAAAGGTAAACATGAATTCGTACTGTCTCCAATTCTTATCCACTCTCCCGTGGATGCTGCTGCCTTCTCCTCCTGCCACTTCAACAGTCAGAAATCTGGTTCCCACCACCGGCCATCTGTTTACTGAACTGTTCAATTCTGCATGGGCGCTATTTTTACAAACTTCTTGAAATAATTTTAGACTCATATACAAACTGCAAAAATAGTGCCGAGGGTTCCTGTGCACTCCCCGCCCAGCGATAGCACCTTACGTAACCAAGTTGCAATTATTAGAACCAAGAAATGAACATGGCTGCCGTTCACTATTGACTTCCCTATGGACCTTATTGGGGCTTCACCAGTATCTACGTGCCCTTTTTTTTTTTTCTTGGCAAAACCTTCTGTGAAATTTTATCATGTGCAAAGATCGTATGACCGCTGTTACAATCAAGGAACAGAAATATCCCATCACCCGAGGAGACTCCCTTGTGTAGACTCCGCTTTCCAATCCTGACACTTGTGCTCCACGTAATGTGGTCATTTGAGCCAGACACGAAGTAACCTTTCCGGATTGGCTTTCATTCTCCTTCGCTCGCACAATGCCTTACGTTCCATCCCGGTTATTTTGTGAACCCGTAGGTCATCGCGTGTTCTGTCTGAGCAGCATTGCCTTCCACCCTTTGAAGGACATTTGAATCGTTTCTGGTTTGTAGTTATCACAACTGAAGTCGCTGTGAACGTTTGTGAGCAGGTTTCTGCGTGAACACAAGCTTGCGTTTCCCTAGGATAAACACCCAGGAGAGGGATTGTTGGGGGTACAGATGTGCGAAGTGAGACACAGGGTGGTGAAGGAACGAGGCTGAGCTCACTCGGTCTGTGAGCAGACCCAAGATTTGGGCATGTGAAGTCTAACTATAGGGACGCCTGGGGACTCAGTCGGTGAAGCGTTTGACTTCGGCTCAGGTCATGATCTCACGGCTCGTGGGTTCGAGCCCTGCGTCGGGCTCTGTGCTGACAGCTCAGAGCCTGGAGCCTGCTTCGGATTCTGTGTCTCCCTCTCTCTTTTTGCCCCTTCTCTGCTGATGTTCTGTCTGTCTCTGTCTCTCAAAAATAAATAAATATTAAAAAATAAAAGAAGTCTAACTACAGATCCCAGTGTCTTGCAGCACACATTGTTCTTCCGTAAAGGCCAGAATCACGGTGACATGAATGCCTATGTCACCTGAGCATGTGGCACCTCCTGGCCTGTGTGACGCTCTGCACTAACCCGTGTCTCATGCTCATGGCACCCCTGTGTGGGGGGTGTCTTGTTACCACCCTTCATTTATTGATAAGTAACTGAGATGTCAGGAGGCTAAAGAGTTTGCCCAGCATCAGACCAATGGTCAGTGGTAACAGATCAGACCCGGTGCCGGGGCAGTGGCCCTGTTTAGACCAAAGGGGATCTGGCTTTCTTCTTCCTCCCCACATGTGTAAAGACAGCTAATCCTGACTCTGTGATGAGACCAGGGGTCATGAAGCTTCTAGAACGGTGCCTCCCTCCGACACGCAGGCAGGACCAGCTCACTCTTCCTGGCGGCCTACGGGGAACACAGTGGGTCTGTGACAGTTTTGTTTGTGCTCTTCGGCGTTTTGGGGACAGTTTATACGCATGCTGACAATTCCATTTCATGTAATTCCATGAGAACTTTGGGCCATGAAATGTCTAATAAATGTCTAGGACTGGGAGCTATTTATTTTGACCAGATGATGGATGAACCTGTTCTATGCGATGCGCCTCTTTGGTCCACACCCCAGAAAGCATCCCTGGCTACCTGAAGCAAGGAGGGAAGGAACGGAAAGACACCAGGTATGGCTGCCACGCGTCTGCAAGGAGAATGCAGAGCAGGGCGCAGATGAGGGAGTTCTAGAGACCCGGGTACAAACACCCCGGCTGTTGCCAGAGGAAGGAAGCCCCAGTCCTTCCTGACCCTTCCACGGATTGCAGCCTCCCTGGGTCTCTGCCCCCCGTGTGACTGCCGCACAAATGTGGATTCAGATTCTCTCCCAGGGGCTATTGACACGTTCATGCTCATCGCTGTGGATGATTTGAAAGCAGGTTTTCCCAGACTGAATATTTCCCTTTTTTTTTTTTTTTTTTAAATTTTTTATTTTACTCCAATCACAGGCAGGTGGGACCTGGATTTCTGGGCAGGGGCCTCTGCTTCTACATAAAAACCTTGCTACTTCGACCCCTCCCCCGGTGTCGGCGTGTATTGGTTTTCCACAGAGGGGACGGCGTGGATCCCCGGGACCAGGGGGCAAAGGGAAAGGTCCTGCACGTGTGACACCACAGGCCCGTGTTGCTGCCGCTGACCGTGGCCGAGGCCCCGCTCCTCACTCAGGAAGGTCTCCCCGCTGCAGTTCAAGGGCTGAGATCCAGCTCCCGACTCAGAGTGGGCCGTGTGCAGCCGTCACCAGGCACGTGGGGAGCAGGTGAGCCGCTCTGCTGGATTCCGAGGCCAGAGCTCCGGCGACGAGCGGCGCCCCCGACTCAGGCCACAGCCCGAGGGAGATGCTGTTAAGAGCCCAAGGCCCGGTCACGGGCTTTTCCAGCAACTTCCCCCACTCCTCCCCTCCTGCCTCGTGGCTTCGTGGCTTACAGACTCCCCTCGCCCCATGGCTCTCCCTACATCCAGGTCGTGGATCGCAATCATCACACAAGAAAAAAGCTGGTTTTTCCAGAGGATGTGTTTCCACCTGCATGTCAGCTGCAGGAAAATGCTGTTCCCTGGAACCAGCACTTTGCCCCAGGAGCTCCGGAGGGAGTTACCTTTCCCCACCAATACTTCCTTCTTGAAGACTGTTGTTGGGTGGGGGCACCCGGGTGGCCCAGTCGGTTAAGCGGCGGACTCTTGATGGCTCAGGTCATGATCTCACGGCTTGTGGGTTCGAGCTCTGTGTCGGGCTCTGCGCTGACAGCACGGAGCCTGCTTGGGATCCTCTCTCTCTCTCAAAAAAATAAGCCCTTAAAAAATTTTACAAAAGGATGTTGCTGGCATCTCTCAAAAGGGGAGGAGGTTACACTGTGGGTGCGTTTGTGTCCTGCTTACCGAGCGGTACGTGCCGAGCTGACTTACACGGGAAAAACAGAGATGTTCATGCTTTCACCACCTGGGCCAGGGCTGGAGTCTCCAAACACACTCCCGAGCCGACGCCGTGTTTTATACAAGAGCCTATATGTGTCCAGCGGCACCAGGCGCTCGCGGCTGGTGATGGCCGTGGGCTGTCTGCCTTCTCTCGCAGCCCTGGAATACAGCTCCGGGCCGGTCTCACTGGGATCTCGGCTCTGAGGCTACACCTTGGGCCCCTCCCCATCCAGCAGGCCGGCAGCGAGGAAGAGCCGAGAAGACCCGGCTGGAGCAAGAGCCGACATTAAGGATGCTCTCAACGTGCCCCACGGAGCTTGCAAAGGGCCCCTGTGCGTGCCCTTGTGAAGTCTTCACGCTGCCCCCACAAACGGCCTCGACGGAGAAGTCCCGTCTGCGTG